>NC_081412.1:367835968-368108468 GCF_030272615.1 Cryptomeria japonica
ACTAGCACCTCATCAATCTAAAACCAAGACAAAAGAAGCAAAAGATGAAGAGAGAGAAAGCATTACTACACTAGCCTAGTAAGGTCAAACTTACTATGAGTCATGTAAAGTGGTGCAAAGGAGAATCGAAATAGTCTAGTAACTTGTGTTATGCTAGTCAATTTACCCCAATGATAACCAAGCAAAGCATTGTATGACTAGAAATTTACCAAAGGAATGATGCAAAGGATAACCAAGGAAAGCATTATATCTAAGGAAATCCACCAAAAGGGAAGAATGCAAAGTAAAAGGAAAATTTTTCTAAGTAACCTGAAAAAAAAATGTTTACAAAAATTTATTGGTGGTGTGTGCATAAATTGTAACAAATATCAGAGTATATGCCTCCATGTTAAAGCAATTGTGTACACCTTACCGAGAATAATAGATTTATGGTAGCATACATGCATCCAAAAGAGAAGCACATTTCCATTATGATATGACCCCAAGCAAGGAAAAAATCAAGGGAAATAGAGAACATGATAAAAAATAGCACACAAGGGATCTACTAACTCTGGGGTCAACATGTGCATATGATAACTCATGCATATCAAAATATAATTGCATTTATTTGACCTCATCCCCCAAAGGTAGTGGAACTACAAGCACAATGGAAGATCACATAAGATAACAAACAAATGTCTTTTTGGGTCAACATGGAAGAGACCAAAAAGAGATATCAATACCTTGCATCTTCCTTAAGTAGACAACACAAAGGCACATGTATGACATATAGAAGAATTAAGATACTAATATAGGAATGCCATAATAGATTGTTCCATCATCTTGCTCCAATGGAGCAGAAAGGGTCATCCAAAGAGAGCCTAACATAATAAAAAGACATATCAAGTAGCACAATACATGGGAAGCACACTACGAACAAGCAAACACACACGAGAGAATCCATGGCACAAATGAAGCTAGTCAAGAGAATCATTTGCCCCCCAATATCACTTAGCGCCATTTAGGGATGGTGGACAAGATGCAAGAGTAGAAACATCAAGCACGGTAGATGGAGCTACTACGAGTTCCAAACAAGGACCATGCTCTAATGATGGATGACTTTGTTTGTGACTAGGAGCTAGGGTTAATGCTTTGGAAAATCTTGAAGATAGCTCATGATTGATTTCAATAACCTCATACATATCATCACAATCATTAGAATGAATATTATTATTTGCATCAACATTGTTAGCATCATCTCAAAATCCATATTATCGTCTAAGTTATCACAAAAGGATCTTTAATGCAAAAAGAATAATTATCATGCTTGAACATTTTAATTTTCTTAATATTATCTTCCTCCCTCGGATTGGTCATAGTTTTGTCAAATGGGATGAAAGAATTAGTAGTTATTTTAGGGGAGGAAATGGTTTTGGAAGCAATCTCACGGGCCTTAGCGCAACATATTCAGTGTTAATCTTGAGCATTGTGGTTTCTTTTATTTCTGATTGGAATGTGAGAAGACTTGTAATCAACCAACATCGTCTCCTTTTCTTCCTTTGTGTAAGGTGGATGGAAGGAACTTCACTAAGTTGAGAGATAGAGGATGTTGGATGTTTGTATGATATAGGAGGTAGAATTGAAGGATAAATAAGAGGAATAGAAGGGGTGGGAAGGAGTTTGGGTCCAAAATGAGGAGGTGGATTATCCTTAGGTTTAATCAACAAAGGTGACATCTATGCACTTCTTACCAAATTCAATGAGAAGGGTAATAGAACCATGAGTAGGACAAGAAAAACCATCACAATTCTCAATCATCACATCACATGTTTCATAAGTTTCTTGATGAAATTGTTCTATAAAGAGACATTCTTTAGTTATAACATTCACCATATACGCAGGGTCAACAAGAACTCCCTAAGAGAACCTACCATTAATATTTACTTAAATGTATAAGGGTACATCAGGTGCCTTAATAGTCTCCTTAGGATCAAAGGTAATGGAAGATTCAATCTTAGATTTTAGTTATGGGTTTGGGTTTGGGTTGGTCAATAATATTGACAACATTGTTGTTTTTAACAGAAGTATTATTAGTATTCATGATAATAGGCTTGCTAGGCACAATAATATAGGTGGAAAAGGAAGGTAATAAGTTGGTAGGCTTGAAAGAGTTGGTAGAATTAGAAGGAAAAGGATTGGTATATATTTGAAAATTTTGGTTAGGGGGCGCAACTAATTTGTTTCCTTTGTCATTAACACCTGCAATAGTTATGGTATTAGAATCAATAAGGTCTTGGAAAATATGTTTCAACCTACAACACTTCTCAATATCATGGCCAGGTTGATGGTGGTATTGACAAAAGGCTTTGGGATCATGGGAAGCTGACAATGGTATGGAAGGGTCATGTGGTTTGATAGGAGGAATTTTCAAAACATTAGCATTAATCAACTTCAACATAAGATTATGCAAATATTTATAAAGATGTGTAAAATTATGAGTTGGTTTAAAAATGAATGACAAAGGAGACACACCTCGTGTTGTAGCTGCCACTTGTATATCAACATGGTTTGATTGATCATAATGAATCCTTTGTTTGGTTTTTTAAACTTTTGGAAACCTTGTTGGGTGGCATAATTATTAGCAAGTTAAGCCATTGAAGTGGATGACTTAACATGGCTCACTTGAAGCTAGTAATTATGAAGCACTACACACAATTGGTTAAAATAATTAAACTCAAAAAATAATAAATTTTCTCTAATGTATTTTTGAAAATAATAAATGAAAATTCTTTGAACATCCATATTAGGCATAAGATAAGATATTTGAGCATGCAAATATTTAAATCTACCAATAGAATCAGTCAATTTTTCCTTAACAACTTGTTTGCAATTAATCAAATCAATCAAATAAATATAAGGATGAATATTATTTTGAAATTGTTGAATGAAAGAATTAGCCATTTTTTAAAATGATTCAATGGAATAACACAGGGGCTTCACTAAATTGGTAATAGCATATCATGTGCATTCATATTGGGGGGTTTAATATCCCAGAAATGAGGGTGCAATATATTTCCCATCGGTGAAAATAGGGGGGTTTTTAATTCGGGCTATGAAAAAATGCAATATTTTGTGCAAATAGGGGGGCTTTTAATTTATTCTTTAGTATGCCTTGAAAGCAGGTGATATAACCTAGGTTCACTAAGTGAAGCCCCTGTGTGGAATAAGGGGGCAAATAACAAAACCATTGCAAGGCCTTGTCTCTAAATGTCCTAGCAAACAATTTATCCATATGTCTATGATCATTTGAAAAATTATTACACAAGGTTTGATATATTTTCACATGAGTCAAGGGATTACCTTTTCCATTATATGTCTCTAATTGAGGGATTTCCATGTATTGAGGTATAATGGTATGGATGATATCTTGGGAATTAGGCCAATAATGTCACAAGTGGGAATGTTGAATTTGGATTGGGTCATGGAAGCGAGTTATTATTGCAAAGATGAGACACTTTGGGCTAGGTTATTAATGGTTGCTTTGGTGAATAGGTTGGTATTGGAATGTTGGATAATGAAGGATGTGACATTATTGGAAATGGATGGAGTATTGGAATATGAAATTGGGACATTGTGGCGAGTAGGTACCAGAGATGGTCAAGGAATACATGGAACACTCACAAAAGGAGGTATGATAGGAATTACTCTAAGGCTAACATGTGTAGGAGTGAAATTTTGTGTAGACATAACCATGACATGTGGAGTATAAGTAGGTACATTAGGCAATGAGGTTGGGACAGAAATGGTATTTTCAATGGTATTAGAGAGATTAGAAAAGTTAAGAGCTTCAAAACAACTATTTGTGGGCATGATATTATGATTCGCAATATGAGATATGCCATGCAACATATCCACACTATATTCATCATTTTGAACCATCCTCCTTAACCATTCAATCAGGGGGATTGCCTCATTATTAAAGTGTTCTTGACCCATCCAATGTTCAAGATTTTCTAGATTATGGGAAAAATTTACTACTTGGATAGGAGACACATTTGTTAAGGAGTCATCCTCATCATGAGAAGTGTGTGAAAAAATATTGTTAATAATATTAGGTATTTCATGTGTAGGCATAGAAGTTTCACCTAAGTTCCCATAGAAAATGTTAGTTGGCTTGGGCTCTAAACCTCTTAGGGAAGCCATAAGTATACAACTTCTCACAAGGATATTAGATGTAGGGTTCAAATTCATAAACTCATGGACAAAGCTAATGAAGGAAATGTCTAAATAATACATATCTTTAAGAAATTGACAACTTAAACATTGCATAAAATAAAGAAAATTTGAATCTCTAAATGCATAAAAAGTAATATAAATTAGAGCTAGACATCCAAATTAGAAATAAGCATGAGACATGTCGAGTTCACCAAAAATGTAAGGTGAACTAGCTATGAAATGAATGCAATTATGAGTGCATACATTATTTGATTGCAAATATGAATTAATGAAATGCATACAAATAATATCTGAAAATCAGAAGTAAAAATAAAATATGTCGGGTTGAAAAAAATGTAAGGTGGGGATAGTAGGATTCAAAAGTCTATGCATGCAAACAAGGAATCTATTTCATTTCCTACACGGTTAAATTGGAAGAAGACTGATCCACTAAGGTCAAGTTGGTTTAAGCACAAAGCATATGTAATGGTCCTTCACTATGGGGGAATATAACTATGCAATTGAAAATGAAGAATGCTAGAAGTAGGTCCAAATAGGTTGAAATGATTAGTTTTCATCATGCCTAGGAAGACTGGTAATTGATAAACAAATTATAGAAGAAGAGCTAACATAGCAGACTATAACTGATTGACAAATTAAGTTTTAGGAAAAATTGGAGGGATTGGGGTGGCCATTTCAACCCGCTCCCAAGATAGAGGCATCTTGCTTGGCCTACTCTTGGAAATTTTATCTCTTATGATTTATAGACTATAGATCTCCTCTTTCTCATTTTGTACCTATTTCCACAGGTCCATGACCTATTTCTGCACCAAAAAAAGAGGGAAAATATAGGGTAGAAAGGGGTTTGGTAGCAGTGGCTAGAACTAAAAAAGGAGTGCTTATATCTTAATAAACCTTCTTGATGTCAAAATATTCATGAAGATGCTTGATGCTGACTTGAATGGAGTTGAATTTAGGAAAATTAGACCATGGATTACATCACAAATGCATAGATTTACAAATTACTACTAATCTTCAATGCCTTGATGCTTGATCTCTTGCTCTTGAGGACTTGAGGTGTGAAATAGGTATCATATCATCATTGCTTTTCACTTACTTTTTTACCTTACCTAAATTGAGGGAGGATACCTTGCTTATATACCTCTCCCAAGTGTTTCAGGGTAAAAAAATCAAAGCAAGATGACACGTGCAAATAATTTCAACCTAACCAAGCTGACTGTTAAGTGGCTTAAATTTGGGCCTAAACACTAGGGGGAAGGGCACCTTGATTGGCCTGCTATCGCTCCTAGGTCATCCTTTTTACCTTTCTCCCTCCAATGTGGCTTCAAATTGGGACTTGAGGTCTAAGATGGAGAGGAGAATCTCGAATGAGATGTGGAATAGGGTTGGATTAAGCATGTTAGGTACACAAGGCTAGTAATATTAAAATAGGGCCTAAATAAGAAATAAATTACATAGGGATGCAATTTATGATGCTACAAGAGCCAATTTAAAGAAGAGATGATATAGAATTGTCAATTATGGTTCGTATAGTAAATTCTCAAACATTGTGATTATGAGGACAAGAACCCTTATGGTAAAAATGTCTGCCAAGCAAAGTATCTCCTTGGGTTAAAAAATCCTAGAACTAAATTAAATTGACCTCATTTAAATAAAATGAAACCCTTGAAATGAAGGCACATATCAGTAGACATGTTAGTGCATGAATGCAAGCACACATATATGTGTATGGTGCCTATTAGAAACTTGCAACTATTAACTTCATTAAAAAATAACGTGACCATATTATGAATGGTAGGTGACCATGTTTATAGCACTATAAAAGAGTATACCAAGATTGGTCTCGAGACTTCTAATTTGAGATAGTGTCAAGTGTGACCTTATAACCTTGATAGTATGCAATTAACATGTAAAAATACCTACTTGGTTAGGATGACAAAACCCTAGTTGTTGTTCTAGTTGAGTAGGGTGGTGAACATTGAGTACATGTTCATTCATGCTTGTAACTATGAAAGCCTTTGGCCAAGGCGGCACTACGCTACGCAAGTGTTTGTCCATTCACATGGTCCAGATACATTACCTAGTCAGAGGTCATGCTAGTTAAAAGGTACCTATAGTGTGTGATGGACTAGAGTTGTGTAGGGTAAAAACACCAAGTTCAGATGTCATTAGACCTAACATCAAATTACACCCTCATGAATGGTAGGGTCTCTTCCAATAGGTAGATGTGTGAGGGATTGTTGGGTTCTTTGGTTGGGTGGTAAATTGCTTTAATGATTCTTTCCTTCTAGTCAGTGTATTATGGTTCTTAAAGATTTAAAAAGGAATTCATGTGCAGTAAGCCCTAAATTCCTATTATACTTTATTTAATGATGTATTATGTTAGAGTTATATCTTTGATCTATTTATAGCCATATGAATTTGTTGTGGAATAGTAGATGTTATTTCATGCTTATAGAAAAATTAACTTTCCTTATTAAAAAAATATTTAGCTTTATGATATATAATTTGTAAAAGTTTTAAATTTTAGTTTACTTTATTTTATTTCCATAGTTTTAGCATGTTACACATGAACCCCCCACTGCTATCTATAGCCTTTGAATGGGTATGACTCTAACTATAACTTTGAGAATCTTTGCACCATCATCCCCTACTCTCTTCATGCACCTAGATCAAGAATCTTTGCCACATTGTCCCCTACATCCACATATTGCATATGCTCATCTCCTACATCCACATCATGCATATCATCCCCCTCACCCTCCTCCTCCTCATCATCACCATCCTCCTCACTATCACCCCCATCATCAAAGATAGAGCTATCATAGTCACTACTATTATAATCCTCCTCTGTATCCTCATAGTCAACTATGTGTATGTCTAGGCAACCTCCTCTACCAAATCCAACTTATCTTGCACCAAAACAAATCATCCATCTCCACCATCCCTGATGTCATCACCTACACCTCCATATCCACCATCCCCATCCCCATCCCCTCCACCCTCGCCATCTCTTCCATCCCTATCTTCATTATATATCCTCCTCCTTCTACCTCTCTCTCAACCTTTGCATCTAGCTTGGACTCTAGCACAACCTTGAACCTTTCCTTTGCCTCATAAACAACCTCTATTTACCCTTTGTTTGTGACCCATAACATTAGGGATAGGAATATCTAGATCCATAAGTGAGATATGCCTATGAATAACCTACCATGCATTATATTGAGCCATAATCTTGATGCCCACCACATCTAATGATCAATCCCACTGCAGTAATTGAAGACTCTCAAACTTTGTATAAGCCACCTATAGACTAATAGAAGGCCCCCAGTCACTGACCTTCCAAGTCATCCATGCAAAATAAGTTGTACTAACCAGAACATCCTACTTGATTCCAAACTTTCTCAGTACCTTGATAGACAAGAAAAAATTGATAATCCTTTGAAAGCGCACTATCCACCCCATTAGGTATCTCTATTGACAAAATTAGGGGAGATGATCCATGTTGTTATCTCATCTTGGACAATATTTTTATGGTATCCATACAAAATATTGTAAGATGTCTAACTCATACCTCAAATAAAGAGTATGACCCACCTATTGTTGTGTCACCATTGGTGCATAGATGTATACATAAGGAAGGCTTGGCTCAAGCCGTCTCTGAACAATAGGCCTATAAATTGCAATATGATCCTAAGCCCAAATTTGGAGAATACTAATCACATAGTTTAGAGATTGGGCACCTCAATATTCGATATGTGTAACTGATAGTAAAGTATATCCAATACACATGACCCCCATGAGTATACCTAGCTGTTATTGATCATTGCCTCAAGAACCCGTCCCCATCCTATGGGAAATCCATGTCCCTGCTTTTTTGGAGCTAGTATGCCTATGAACACAACACTTATAATGATTTAATACTGATCATTCATGGATGTCAATTATCTCCCACCAAATCTCTTGGTAGTCATCAATTCCTATCTCAACTAGATCACACTCATACAACTAGTAAAGAGTTGCAGTTCTTGGTTGTAGCTCATAAATAATCCTCTCTCTAAGAATAGGAATCTAGTGGATGCACCACACATCCTCAAGAGTCATTTATGCCTCTCTAATTGATAGGTTAAATCAGATAGCCTTCAAGTGACACCTCTCGACAAGCACGGTAATCAATCAATGATTTACCCTAGTCTTGGGCATGTAACACGTGATATAGTCCAAGAAGTTGTAAGTATCCTCACTCAATCTCATGTAGTTGATGCTATAGAGAAAGGCACATAGGCCTACTCTCGCATGTACATAATATTGGCAAAATCTAGAGTAAACACCATGTCAACTTAGACACCTATTTGATCTATTGGCAACTTATTTAGCATTAGGCGTCATTGATTAAACCCTAATTATCTATATGCATTACACTTAAATGAAAATGCAGTGCTGTATTATCAAATATGTTGTAAAATAGTCAAATGCAATAATCCAAATATAAATGCATGAAATCACAGTAAAAATTACTATATATATCAAATGCATCACTATAGTTACAAATGTGACAAACTTACATCAAGTGTGACACACTTACATCAAGTGCAACATACTTATCAAATACAAAATAGGAGATGCAAATGCATTTAAAGAACCATGAATGTGTTAAGTATGCAATCGTATACGATACAGTTAAAAATTTGACACCCTACGACCTATTAAACACCTAGCAATAAATGCACATTAATGACTAGAAAGGGTTGACCACTTACTGCACCACTAGATGCAGCTGGCAAGTCCAAATCTGCTATGTGTGATGTAGCTCTCTCCTAATGCTTGCCATAGCTCCACAACAATGTTCAAGCTGGTCTCTAAGCTCTCTAAATCTCCAAGGCTCAGAATGCACAAATGAGCACAAATGAGCCCCCAATCTCCTATTTATAACCAAATTTAGCCCTAATTAGGGTTTCCTACCCTACTAGTCGTGATCCTTTTTACTTGGAAACTCTTGTAGGTTAATCATATGAACCCCATTTTCTTCGCAAATTATGTCTTTTAAATCCTAGTCACAATGTTATCAAATTGGTCTTCAAACCAATTGTTTTTGATGAATTTCCAAAGGGGGCATTGTATAACCCTATCGCCACTAAGGCATATTAGGGTATATTTTTATTTGAAACTATGCCTAAAATCACATTGTCTCAAAGAGGGGCAAAATGTAGACACCTAAAATTGTCTTGTGCTTTCTGTAAACACCTAAAATTTTCCTAGCCTAATTAAATAAATATTTTATTGAATTATTTTATCCTAAGCCTTCTATTAATTAAATAGATTTTTATTTATTTAAATTATTCTTTTCCTAAATTAAATAAATATTTTATTTACTTAATTGTTCCCACTCCTATTAATTAAATTGACCTTTATTTATTTTATTAATTCATTAGTTTTTTCCCTCCATGACCCATGTCATTTATCTCTTCATTTTATCCTAACTACCCGCTTCATATTTTATCCTTTTCCCTACGTACCCTTTAATCCTAGCCAACTGGTGCAGGAGCACCTACCTATGAACAAATGAACCAAGAATAAGATGATTTTATTTTAGCCTAGAAGGAATGTAATAAGACCCTATGGGTCCTTTTTGTAATTAAATGTCCTAGGAGTGTGACAAGTTTGTCCATGTTTGGGTCAAATTGTCATCTAGGGTCTGGTAGAGAAAATCGAGTCAATAAGGATCACAATGGTCTAAATTGGGGGATCAAGTGAACACAAGTCTATTTGAGTCATTTTTGATGTTTTAGAATCAAATGTAATCATTTTGGGGGATTATGTTAGTCTAGAGTCTAAGTTGGCTGAATTAGGCAAAAGTTATCATGTTGTCAATTTGTTGTCATGACAATTTTGCACTTTTTGTAAGTCGTGATTCTCCAACAGTCAGTCAGTCAGTTTGAAAAATAGTTGGAGGAGGTTGTGGTCATTTAGAAAATACCTATAAGGCCCCAAACATAGAATAATGTATGTTGGTTGAGTTGGTTGATTTGGAAAGAAATTGAAGCATCAAGAACTATTGGAACTCAGAAAAAATTTCTGATTTCTGTTGATTGCATATTGAAGGTAGATTGGTAAGAATTCTCATGGAATAGATCATGTAAATAGTTTGTTTTAGCTTTGTTTTTCATTCGGTGTGAAGTCTTGAAGTGATCACTACCCCATTCTACAAGCAATTCTCTATCGAGTAGCCTAAAACCCTCAAACCCCTAGGGTTTGACTGCAATAATGGGTTTTGGCCTATCAATCCTTAATTGAATATTTTTTTGTTATAGGAGATGATATGCCAATATATCATATGTCAGTACCAAAATCCATTAAGTGGATACAACAGGGTAAAGAGGATGGAGAACTAACCCTAGGTCTAGCATCTTTATGGGACAGAGCGGTTTGATGAGTGCAGTGTGTGAGAATTGAGTGGTAGATCACTGTAAAAAGGTTTGAATGTGGTAGAAGAGTACTTTGGAGGTTTACATAACATTTTGTGGTCAGTGATGGTCACCCATTGGGAGAACCTAACCAGTTTGTGAAAGGTGTTCAATCAAATAGGTCTAATAGCCCTATTAGGTTTGTTAGTGTAGTACTGGTTGGGATATCTGCAAGTTGATCTAGTACAACAAATTGAGGTATTTTTGAGAACTAATAAAAGGGTATCTTAAAATATCATTTGTTTTCCTTGATCCTCAGGGTGTCAAAAGTTATCACCCGATTCCTTCAAAAGGAGACCTAATAGCAATCAGTTCAGTTTGTGGGGAGTGAGTCAAAATTGATGTTCTGGTGGATCTAAACCATGAAGTCTTGTTTTATTTGTGTTAAGGTGTTGTGAGAACACCCCTTCAAGGATCGTTGTGTTGAATCGATCAAGTGGGCCATTCAAACCCTAAAGCCTAGTAGTAGCCCACTCATGTATGCAAGGGTGTGTGTAGTCACACAAGAACTTGAGAAGTGTTAGTTGTCTGTAAGTGGACATAGTGGAGCCTTGGGGTTTTCCAAGGTGTTGTTTAGTGTCATTGAACCATTGATTGACTTGGTGTGGTGTAAGAATCTTTGGAATTAGGGATTACCAGTTGAGTTAGAGAGCCTTAGAGGTTGGCTGGTTCAAGGTTACCCTCCTTCCAGTCTGATAACCTCCTCATCACCAACCATTTATTCTTTCGGCTCTTAATTCTATCCCTCCATTTTATAAGGTGTTCTCTATATAATAGGATTCCTTCATTCTTTCATGACCCTAACTAATCCAACAATCTAATTAGTGATCAATCAATCTTCATGTGATCAAGCGACCTCACAACCACAATCCATTCTTTGTTGAGCTCTTGTGCACACATAAAATTTGAGAGCAACTATATCAAGCAAGATAAATGGAGACAAGAAACAATGGAGATGAAACCCTACCAAGCATGTGAATGGTATAATCTTTCTATTTTGTTGTGATTTGTTTTTTTAGGTTCTTCATTGGTGTATGGTGGATTCTTGATTGTAGAACTAGGGTTTATGTGGTTGGATCTTTGTTAGTTTTACAATAGTTTTTATCATTCCATTTTCACCATATACATTTTTGCACGCCTAATGGGACATGGATTTAGATTAGATATTTTTCTTTTGCAGGTTTTTCTAACTCTATATTGTTGTTTTGCAAAACAATTTGGAGACTAACCTTGTGTAGCTAGGCTTTTGAACCCAAGATTACGGTTTAGCAACAATTTGATCATATCTCACAAACAGTTGGAAATTTATGCACAATATTTTTTGAATGTTTGGAATGGTATCAGAAGTGTTTAGTGCAAAAAATTATATTTTTTGGATCCATTTTGAATTAGTTATGAATTATTTATATTTTTTCATAAAAAATATATTTTTGAGAGTAAATTAGCATTTTTTAAAGATTTTCTTACATTTCTGGAAATATCTACGAATTTTATAGGGGTTTTTTTAATTTATGATTTAAATTTTGATGCAAAATAATTCATGAAGAGTCAGATCTTTAAAAAATAGGCTTTTGCAATGATTTGATAATATCTCACAAATGGTTGGGAATTTCTGTACAAAATATTTTTTTTCAAGTTTAGAATGTTATCAGGAGTGGTCAATCTGAAAATTAGATTTTTTGGATTAGTTTTGAATTATTTATGAATTTTTTATGATTTTCATTAAAAATTAATTTTGAGGATTAATTAGCAATTTTTTTGAATATTCTTACATTTATGGAAAGCTCTTAGATTCTACAAGGGGTCTGTTGTTTATAATTTTAATTTTGATGTAAAATAATTTGTGAGGAGTCAAATATTTAAAAATCTGTGTTAATTTTCTTGCATTTTGATTTGCTTTTGTGTCCTAACCTCTTGTGGGCTAACAATGTGGTGTAGCTGTTTCTATCATGTTGTTGAAGTCCCCTTTTCACATTTTGTTTTGGGATTTATAAAATTGACCTAAAAATTTTGCTTGCAGGTTGAAGTAATCATTGAAAATTGCTAACCACTTGCTTGTAGGGGTGATCTAGTGTGTCTCTTTCTTTTTTTAGTTTAATAAGGGTCATCGTCATTTTTATTTTGGGGTAAATTAACTTGTTTGAAGTATCTTGTTCTTTTGGCATGCTTTGTGTTTGGAACCTTAATATGATAACAAAATTATCCTCTCCCCTTGCCTTCCATTGGAACTTGGGTGTAAGAGAAATTGTTATCATCTTCTTTTTAGGTAGAAGGGTTTGCCTCCTGAGTAGGCCATAAGGCCAAGCAAGAGGGAATGACCCAAGTGGTACATATTGAATTTGCTATATGAATTAAAATGTTTGGCGAAAGCCGCGATGACTTGGTGAAGTTGGGCTATCCAATAGGTTCCCTCAGTATTCAAACTTGTGTAAGATGCGTAAAAATCCTCTTCTGAGGACTAGGATAGGCTCTTAAGTGAGTCACCATTTCGTGATAGACACCAAGGACCATTGAAGTTCCCCCACTAGACAACTTAGATTAGTGGTCCACCCTTATTTTTGTCTGAACATTGTGATAAATTCACTGTAAAGGGATTGCTGGTTCCCCCCCCAAGATACTCACCATAAGGATCCCATGAGATGAGACAATAATCCTTATCTTAGCATAAGCTACTTATAACATTCTGGGGAGAGGGTGATTTGGTCCATCCTTCTAGTCCTGGAGGCCCTTAGCTATCCTCTCATGTAAAGACAAAATAGTGTATACACCCCTTAAGGTTTCCTGGCATTTAAGTTGATGGGGACTCTAGGTTGCGGGCTGAGATTATTGCTATGAGGATATTGACCTTAGGATAAGAAAGTGTTTGATGTGTCTTCGATTGTGCTAGACCCATGGAAATTTGGTTGATTTGGCCTATTGAACATACACATTGCGCTCAAATTTTGACAAGCACGCCTTCAAATATTGTGTCTTCATTGTTTGTTGTGTTTTCTTGTCACAAGACATTCAACATTTAGATTTGGTCACTTTCAATAACTTGCAAAACTTAGACATAATTTACAAAATTGCCAGAAACACATTTGTGCTTGATTCCAACACATATTTGATCTTTCTGGCTGTGTCTGTGTAGGGTAGCACCGCGTATTTGTATTTTATTATCAGACTAAGAAAACATTGTCAATACTTCTTATCGCGTTTGTGATAATTTATTATATTGCATCTTCTATTCATATTGTCATGTATCTACACTTTGTTATCATGTATTTGATTAGAATTGAGATTTACATTATTAATAGTGGAAATGTGACTCTGGGTTTTAAAACTACGTATAAGTGGATTCTTGTCACATCTATGAACTCATGAGACATTTGTGTTTTGAGATCAAATAGTTTCCAAGGATGCTTCCCCTAGGGC
The DNA here is from genome assembly GCF_030272615.1 of Cryptomeria japonica. Taxonomy (NCBI): domain Eukaryota; kingdom Viridiplantae; phylum Streptophyta; class Pinopsida; order Cupressales; family Cupressaceae; genus Cryptomeria; species Cryptomeria japonica. The sequence goes on from NC_081412.1 coordinate 367,850,062, forward strand.
TTAAGTCTTAGTCAACCAGTCTTTAGTACAAATTTGTCACACATTTTCAGTCATCATTTGCAATCCCCTCATACATACTTTCCAACTAGAGTCAAAAGGTTGTTTATTAGTCCACATCCGATCTTGCAAACACACTACATTACATCACTAGGTGGTTCCTGCATCAAATATCATCTTGGGCACCATTTGGTTATCTTTAGTTAAGGTCAAATTACCTCATAAAGAGTCTAACATACCTTGCTTTAGATTATCATACTATTAGACATACACTTTTGGACATTGCAAGACAACCTTAGATTCATTCCATCCCATAATTCCTTTTGGTCTTCCATAGTCTTTGCATTTTCTTCCATCTTTAACTTTAGCCAAGGTTTAGTTCATGGTTGAAACCCACTCACAAAGGCATAGAAGAAAATTTGAGGAAGCTCTAAGATCTATCAACATGAGTAAATATGAGTTTGAAGGAGATGAGTTTTAAAACCCACAATTTGAAAATCTTAGTAATCCACCAAAAAATGACAATGATAATGAATCCATCACTTCCATAGACATTCACGAGACTATAATAGATCCAAGGTTGAATATAATGATTGAGGAAATTATGAGTAGGGATCATCAATACTTCCTACAAGTGTTTTCACAAAGTGGAGCAAGATTACCCCATGAATTTGATGTGTCACAAATCTTGGAAGATGATCCCAATCAATTTAATCAAGCTAATGAAAATACTAATGGAAATAATGGTGGAAATAGAAGAGAACATCTCGTGCTTGAGTCACCCTCATCTTTGTTTCAAAAATTAGAAGTGGCCAATACTCATGCTTCTACCAGTTTTGCTAGAAAATCTCATGGACAACCCTGTGGTCATGCTTTCCAATGGTAAAGGAATGATTAACAACATGAAAATACACAAGATCATGATAGAAGGAGACCTCATGTTAGATTTGGGGGCAACAATAAAGATCATACTTATAACACCTCTTATCCTCATGGTCATGACACATACAATCGTCTTAGGCCTAGTTCTCCTCATTATAATACCATACCAAGTGGCCCATACACTAGCCACATATATGTTCCTCCTCCATATGAGCATATCTATAACCAATATCATCCCTAAATGCATTATATCCATCCTCCTCCACTCGATGGATCAGGCATGGGAATGTCTCAAAGAGATTAGACACAACCTAGTAATGACTTCCAACAATAGATCAAGGATTTGCAAAAACAAATGGCATATATGCATGCACCAAGAAAGGATTGCACAATGAAAGACATGTGTCCTTAACCATTTGACAAAAGCAAACCAATGCCTCCTTTTCCTCCACATTTCATGACACAAAATTTTAACAAGTATAGAGGAAATGGAGATCCCAAGGCACACATTAGAGAGTTTTTCAAGGCATGTACAAAAGTGGCAATAGATGAATCTTATTTGGTGAGACTATTTCCACAAAGTTTAGGTGGAAAAGCCATAAAATGGTTTTCACAACTTCCACCTGAGATATAGTCACGAGGTGAATTAGCATAAGATTTTAAAGAGAACTTCTCATACAATATTGAAATGAATGTATCAATGAACACTTTGTGTAACACCAAGTGTTCTTGACCATGCTAATGGTCAAGAACACTTCACCATGCTAATGGGTTTAGATCACCAAGTAGAAACAATAACTGAATGATGCATCATTAAGTTATTGTTTCTACTTGGTGATCTAAACCCATTCATATATTTCAATAACCTATGACCAAGATCAGAAACAATAGTTCCAATAAATCAAGAGGCAACTTCATCTTCAACATACATTGATCCAACATCTTTGGAGGCTTCCACTTCAAAACAAGTAGAGCTCAAAGGAAAATTCAAGGTTAAAGACATGGGATGTGGTGAGTATATATTTCATGTTGATAAAATCCCACTATCTCCTGACATTTGGTCGATAAGATCAGGGCACTATGGATAATGATGTCATAGAGGAAGATATCAAATATGAGAATGGTGAACACAAGCCCAAGTTACAAATTATGGGCTATTAAGGAACAAATATTGGTGTACATGATCAAGAAATGCTAGAGCTCTTACAACATACAAACAATTTGCAATGCCAAGTAATTGGGAATGAACCACCTAGTGTTGTGGCTACTAAGTATAAATGAAAATCTCCTATAGTGGTGCAAGCAACTCTTGATATCAATAGTCCTAATAGTGGTTCCGACAAAGAATCTATTGAATATATTGCCAACCCTTTTGAGAACTCGTATATCCTATTAGAGTTGTTAGATATGGTTGTTCATTTCTGCTACTAGGATATTTTGTTGTCATTGATGTCAACATATTCCTTTGACTTATTCTGGTGAGTTTGGGAAGATCTTCTAATCTGGTTTTGTAGTTTGGTTTTGCTAATCACTGTTCTATAGAATCCGGTATTTCCTCTGGTATATTCGGGTGTGATCAGATCTTGTGCTGAGTTTTTGGAATATTGTTTGGGATGATCTTTTGTATCTTCATTTCATATGGTTCATGATTTGGTGCCCTGCAAGTTACCTTTCTTCACGACAGTTGCTGATTGGTTGTGTTCTTGTGCTTTCTGATGTTGATCGATGAAGATTTGATAAGTGGTGTTGGTGCAACTGTTGGTGATGATTCTAATGTACTTGTTGCTATTTCCTAGTCGTGTCCTATTTGTTTTGGCAATCCATATTGATCATTGTGTAAGTTTTTGGTGGTTTTTTTTAACTGGTATTGATTTTTGTGTTATGCAGTATTTCTGATGGTGTAGTGTGTTGTGATTGATCTTGGCGTGATTTTCGGTGGATGAGATCATTTGGGAATTTTAATTAGGTCCATGCTATGTAATTTAAATCATTATATTGGTCTAGTGATCAATCTTTGTATCGTGTAATGTAATCTTTGTAATTGTGAGTTGAGGGTTGAGGGTTTAGCCGACCTTATTATCAAGGTTGATGAATTGTATATATAGGTGAGTTAATCACTTAGTTTTGGTGTCGGTATTGTGTCTGTATTATCAGAGAGAGGTGAATGCGTGAACATGAGATTTATCATTCAATTAAGTGTTGAGGTGAGATTGGTGTTGTAGAGAAGACAACTGTGCTTAACCAAAACTATCATCAGGCATTTGTAGATGCTATCATTGCAGTTCATTTCTTCTGGATTGTAGTCTGAATCATATTGTAAGTTGGTGAGACTTCCCTGAGAGTTGTAGCCTTCCGAGAAAATATCTTTTGAGCAGTGAGCTTTAGGCAGTGTTCCTGAATGCATGTGCATTCCCCGTTGTAATATTTTCACATAATACTGCAGAGTATCATCTTACTGTGGGTAGGTTCCCACCACGGTTTTTCCCTTGAATAGGTTTTCCATGTCAAAAATCAAGGTGTTGTGTGTTGTGCTGTTAATTTGCTTATCTGTTTATTGATGCAGTTTATCAGTTCATATCTTGAAGTTTGATTTTGGAATCCGGTGAAGACTAATTCACCCCCCCTCTCAGTCTTCCTTCTTGATTGATTCCAACAATTGGTATCAGATATAGATCCTCTGGTAGAAGCTTAATCACTTGAGGAGATCCGAGATGGAAGCTCAAGGTACTCTTTTCAAGAAGGACAGTCTGAGGTTTGATAGAAGTAACTATACTGTATGGAAGAGCTGGATAGAGGTGCACTTGAAATGTATTGGAGAGGATTACTAGAAGATCACTAAGAATGTCTATGTTGTTCCTTAGAATGGACCATCCACTCCTGATGAGGTTAAGGAAGAAAAATATAACATCAGAATGAAGGAAGAATTTCTTAGTGCCCTGACTGATTCTAAAATGACAAATGTTATGGGACTTCAGACTGCACATAAGATCTGGGAGAAGCTTGAGATCCTGTATAAAGGTGACAGTCAAGTGAAAGTTGCTAAGTTGCAGAGATTGAAAGGAAAGTATGAGACATTGAAGATGGGAGATGATGAGAACATAAATTCATACATAACTAAGGTGAATGAACTTGTCCTTGGTATCAGGTGTGTCGGTGGAAAGATTGAGGAAGATGAGATTGTTGCTAAGGTGCTGAGATCTTTGCCTCCTACTTATAAACATAAGGTTGCTTCTATTGATGAGATCTAGAGTGTGACTACAGTAACAAGAGATATGTTGGTTGGGAAACTTGTTGCATTTGAGTTGAGTGAATTTGGAGAATCATACAAAAAGTTTGAGACCGCATTTAGAGCATCAACATCTGTATCTGGTAACCAGAAATTTGAATCCGATGAGTGCAAAATATCCAGATACGAAAGAGAAAGAAGAGAAATAGAAGAGCAAGAAAGAGAAATTGATGAGCTTGAAGCATTGATTGCCCAGAGATTGCCTAAAGGTGCATGTAAGTATGATGGAAAGTTTCCCTTGAAATGTTTTTCTTGTAATAAGAAAGGAAATTTTTCTTCTAGATGCCTGAAGAGAATGGATATGTATGAAAGACATGAAAAGTTTGATAAGCATGATAGGAATGATAGATATGAGAAGCATGAGAAGTATGATAAGACTTACAAGTCTAACCAGAAGTTTAGGAACTAGAAGAACTGTCATTATGCTGGAGATGAAGGTGTTACAAATGATGAGTTAGAAGGAGATGAAGTTGTGTTTATTGGCATTAAAGAAGATAGACCTATACCTATTAATTTTGTTAGTTATTCTATTGAGGAGAAAGCTTTGGCTGCTAAGGTAGAAGAAAAGGGTGAATGGGTGATTGACAATGGTTGTTCACATCATATGACCAGTGATAAAATAAAATGTGTAAGCATGAAAAGGTATGATGGTGGAATAGTTAGATTTGGAGATGACAAAGCCTGTGTAATCCATGGGAGGGGTTCTATTTCTTTTGATGGTAAGCATAAAAATGATGATGTCTTGTATGTTGAAGGTTTGAAGCATAATATTTTGAGTGTTGGACAAATGGTTGATAAGGGTTATGATCTACAATTCAAGGATGGTAAATGCAAGATCTTGAATGCCTCCAGTATAGAGATTGCATCCGGAACTAAGACTGAAGGTAAAATTTTTCATTTGAATGCTGGTGAGGAAATTTGTTTGAGTGCTAAGATAAATGAGAGTTGGTTGTGGCATAGAAGAATGTGTCATGTAAACATTGATTCATTGATTAAGATCAGTTCTAAACAAGCTGTTAGAGATCTGCCTAAGATTGTTAAACCTGTTAATCCGATATGTAAGGAATTTTAGTTGGGTAAGAAAACAAGGATTTCTTTCAAGAATAAATGGTATACATATGATGGATTGCTGGATCTTGTGCATAATGACCTGTGTGAACCTACAAATGTTATAAGTGTGGAGTGTGATAGATAGTTTATGCTGCTAATTGATGATTATTGCAGGATGATGTGGGTTGTCTTTTTGAAAGAAAAATCAGAAGCATTTGAGAAATTCAAGATATTCAAAGCTAAAGTTGAAATTGAGTCCAGATTCAAGCTGAAATGTCTGAGATCTGATAGAGGTGGAAAATTTTGATTTGGTGAGTTCAATTCATTCTATGAGAAGCATGGAATTAGAAGACAACTATCTTCTCCTAGAACCCCACAATAGAATGGAGTTGTTGAGAGGAAGAATCATACTATTTTGGACGCTGCAATAACTATGTTGATTGAAGGAAATTTTTTGAAGGTCTACTAGAGAGAAGCTATTAGCACTACAGTCTATACACTCAATAGAGTTCATTTCAAAGGTGATACAGGTAAGACCCCTTATGAGCTTTGGTTTGGTCATGTTCCTAATGTGAAACATTTCAAAGTTTTTAGTAGCAAATGTTATATCAAGAGAGATGAGGATATTGGAAATTTTGATGCTAGAAGTGATGAAGGTATCTTTTTGGGATATTCTACAAAGAGAAAGGCCTAGTGCTATAATAATAGACTAAGAAAGATAGTTGAGAGTGCAAATGTGAATGTGGATGAGAACCTTGGGAAGGAGATCCGAGCTTATGATGATGGTCAACATTATTTTTTAGCTCCTGTTCAACCTAAAGAGCCTAAGAAGAATGATCTGGTAGGGACTGTTAATCCAGATGTTGTTGCTACTGGTGATGATGTGCATGAACCTGAGGATCAGAACAAACATAAGAATCCAAGGTATGTTAAATTGAATCATTCTGATAATCAAATTATTGGTGATAAGAATAAAGGTGTGATGACTAGAAGAAGGTTAGCTGTAGAAGAAGTATGTTTGATTTCTAAATTTGAACCTAAAGTTGTTGCTAAAGCCTATAAAGATGATAACTGGATAAGAGCCATGGAAGAAGAGTTAGACCAAATTGAAAAGAATAACACTTGGGAACTTGCGCCTAGACCTAAAGATAAAAATGTTATCGGTACTAAATGGGTTTTTAGGAACAAATTGAATGAAGCTGATGAAGTAGTCAGAAATAAAGGTAGATTGGTCTGCAAAGGATATTCACAACAAAAAGGAGTTGATTATGGAGAAATGTTTGCTCCAGTTGCCATAATTGAAGTTGTTAGAATGTTACTTGCTTATGCTGCTTATAAAGATTTCAAGGTATATCAGATGGATGCCAAATATGCATTTTTGAATGGTGATCTAGAGGAAGAAGTTTACATTGAGAAACTTGATGGATTTTCATTGTCGGATGATGGAGAAATGGTCTGTAAGTTGAAGAAAGCACTTTATGGATAGAAACAAGTTCCAAGAGCCTGGTATGTTAGAATAGACAAATACTTGTTGAAATTGGGATTTAGTAAAGGTGCCACTGCCAATAATTTGTACTTTAATATTGAAAAAGATAACATTCTGATTGTTGAGGTCTTTGTGGATGACATTATCTTTGGTGGTGATGGTGATATGAGTATGAAGTTTGCGGATGATATGTAGAAAGAATTTGAGATGTTTATGATTGGTGAGATGAAGTTTTTCTTAGGTTTTCAAATTGCATAGATAGGAAAAGGTATCTTTATATCTCAAACTAAGTATGTGAAGGAACTGTTGAAGAAGTTTGGACTAGATGATTCAAAACCGGTTGGAACTCCTATGGTGACTAGTTGTAAATTGTCCAAAAATGATGAATCTCCAAAAGCTAATCAGAGTTTGTATAGATCTATGGTTGGTGGACTACTATATCTTACTCAGACTAGGCCTTACATTATGCATGATGTGTGTATGGTTTCTAGATATCAAGTTGATCCAAAGGAGAGTCATTTCACTATTGTTAAGAGGATATTCAAATATCTAAAGGGGACTGTGGATTATGGTTTATGGTATCCAAAGAATGATGATTTCATGTTGTGTTCTTACATCGATGTAGATTGGGTTGGTGATGTTGATGACCAAAAGAGTACTACTGGTGGAGCATTCTTTTTGGGAAAGAAGTTGGTTTCTTGGGCAAGTAAGAAACAAGATTCAATATCCTTATCCATTACTGAAGTTGAGTACATTGCTGTTGCTAGTAATTGCACTGAGATAGTTTGGATGAAGTAAATATTGAAAGATATCAAAGTTATTCATGATGAGCCTACTGTCATTTACTGTGATAATTCCAGTGCTATAAACATGTCAAAGAATCCGGTACAACATTCAAAGACTAAACATATATCAATCAAATATAATTACTTAAGAGAGCAAGTTAGTGAAGAGAAGGTGAAGCTGGAATATGTATCTACAAAGGAACAAATTGCTGATATTTTTACTAAGCCTTTGCCTGCAAATGCATTTATTTACTTGAGAGACAAGTTAGGGGTATCCAACCCTCCCGATGAGAACTAGATGCATTGAGTTGCATCGATCTGATGGATTTCAAAAGCCTTATTCTTTTATCCAGATTGGTGTGTTGGTGCTGCTCCTCTGCCAGAGTAGTTTATTGATTTGGTTGTGTATCCTAGGGGTAGAGAGATTCACGTTTATGTTTTGAGAGAGAGTTTGGTTTTCTATTTTGGAGATCTTTGGCATTTTTGTCAAAGGGGGAGAGAGATCATGTGAAAAACTACATTATCTATCTTGATCTTAGGAGGAGTTTGTTGGTGATATCTTCTTTCTTTGCATTGACTATTTTTCACATTCATATGCTGCCGTCAATGCTAAAGGGGGAGATTGTTGGAGTTGTTGGATATGGTTGTTCATTGCTACTACTAGGATACTTTGTTGTCATTGATTTCAACATAATCCTATTACTTATTCTGATGAGTTTGGGAAGATCTTCTAATCCGGTTTTGTAGTTTGGTTTTGCTGATCATTGTTCTACATAATCCAGTATTTCCTCTGGTATATTTCAGTGTGATCAGGTCTTGTGCAGAGGTTTTGGGATATTGTTTGGGATGATTTTGTGTATCTTCATTTTAGATGGTTCGTTATTTGGTTCCCCATAAGTTATCTTTCTTCATGACAGTTGCTGATTGGATGTGTTCTTAAGCTTTCTGATGTTGATTGATGAAGAATTGATAAGTGGTGTTGGTGCAGCTATTGATGATGATTCTAACATACTTGTTGGTGTTTCCTAGTCATGTCCTATTTGTTTTGGCATTTTGAATTGATCGTTGTGCAAATTTTTTGTGGTTTTTATCAATCGATATTGATTTTCGTGTTATGCGGCATTTCTGATGGTGTAGCATGTTGCGATTGATCTTGGCATGATTTCCAGTGGATGAGATCATTTGGGAATTTGAATTAGGTCCATGCTATGTAATATAAATAATTATATTGGTCCGATGATCGATCTTTGTATCGTGTAATTTAATCTTTGTAATTGTGAGTTGAGGGTTAAGGGTTTAACCGACCTTGTTATCAAGGTTGATGAATTGTATATATAGGTGAGTTATTCACTTAGTTTTGGTGTCAGTATTGTGTCTGCATTATCAGAGAGAAGTGAATGTGTGAACAAGAGATTTATCATTCAGTGAAGTGTTGACGTGAGATTGGTGTTGCAGAGCAGACAACTGTGCTTAACCAGAACTGTCATCAAGCATTTGTAGATGCTATCATTGCAGTTCATTTCTTTCATATTTTAGTCTAAATCATATTGTAAGTTAGTGAGACTTCCCTAAGGGTTGTAGCCTTCTGGGTAAATATCTTTTGAGAAGTGAGCTCTAGGCAGTGTGCCTAAATGCATGTGCATTCCCCATTGTAATATTTATACTGCTGCAGAGTATCATCTTACTGGTGGGTAGGTTCCCATTGTGGTTTTTCCTTTGATCAAGTTTTCCATGTCAAAAATCTTGGTGTTGTGTGTTGTGCTATTAATTTTCTTATCTAATTATTGTTGTAGTTTATCAGTTTATGTCTTGAAGTTTAATTTTGGAATCGGGTGAAGACTGACCCCCCCCTCTTAGTTTTCCATCTTGATTGCTGCAAATAAATCCTTACCATTTCATTGGCTCCTTCAATTTCCACTCCTCTCGTAGACTTGGTTCAACAAGAATCATAGAAGCCATTACTCATTGGGGATAAAATATCAAGATTTGAAAAGAAAAATTTAAAATTAAAAAATAAAGAGAAGTCCTTTAGTCCAAATCAAAATTTAAAGCTACTGGAATCTAGAAAAATCAAAGTCAAGGATAAAAATCATATAGAGAAAAAAGAACAAGAGTTGATCTCCCCTATTATTAAATTAATTAGGGGAATGAATTTCAAAATTTATAAGTCAAAAGGCATACTTGTTGATTCTAAGTCTCCATCAAGTCATCCTAATTTTAATTCTTCCCACACTTATAAGCCTTCACCTCACAAGTATATATTCCATATATTAATCTACCTTGGTGGTATATCACATCAATAGTTCTTAAATGGAACTTACTTGTGGGGTTTTGTTATCAAGGATGCCCAAATTATTTAGGTGACACATATATGGGCCAACGCAGTTCACAAATTAGTAATTCTACTTTAGTTCCTTCATAAAGGAAGACAATAATTGGAGATACACATCATTCTATCAAGGAACAAGTCTCCTTACATGGTCTTATTAGTGATGAAGACTACTAGGTCTCCCACTTGCAAGACTTGGAATTGTTAGATGAGTGTCAAAAAATGATATTTAATTATCTCAAAACATATCAACAATGTATGAGTATAGTTAGAATCACAAGGTAAACCCTGACACATTTGAGGTAGGTGACTTGGTCCCAAGAGAAAACCCTAAAATTTGCAAGATAGGGAGAAACATGGCAAGTTTGAACTGAATTGGCAAGTTTGATTCTAAAACTGGCAAGTTTGATAGAGAGAAAATGGGCAAGTTTGATTCTCAAAATCCTTGATGGTGATACATTTTCCATAATAAAGCTCAATGATGATAATGCACAAGAAGCTCATTCACTTCCATATCTTCTTCCTTCCATCCCCCTTTCTCACTTGTCCCCCATCGTCCATCTCATGTCCCTATAGTCCAAAATCACATGACTGAGCATAATGACATGCAAAAAATATCTGCATTTCATGTAGTATCCATCTGCATCATCACATGTTAGTATGCATCACATATATTATACATGATAAATTGCATCCATCCTGCATATATCATAAACATGTATATAAGAAAATCACATCCTTCACACACCACTTATTAGTATATCATTTCAATATACGTGCATCCATTATACACCATTATAAGCATAAAATATTTGCATTATCACAAGTAGAACATATACAAAACATTATCATCATGCATAACATAAACATAAAAAAGAAGAACAAAAATAAATGCATCTCATACATATTGCAACACATCACAGGATCATAGAACATCTCATAAATCATATAGAAACATCACATCATAAGCATAACATCATCATAGTAAATGCATCACATAAAAAAAATGTAGATAATTACCTCCAGGATAGTTCATGTCATATATATCAATAATAATGTGTCATGATACAATGATGTCAAAAATCACATGACTACAAAATTAGTTGAAGGTGTGTACATCTTCATACAAAATTGATACAAAATGGAATCAAGAGAGGTATGATGAACTCCCTCCCTTGAAGTCGGTAGGCCCCAGAGGAATATGAGCTATCAAAGACCCAACCCCTAGATCCTATCTTTGGCCCCCTCCCACCGACCCTACTATTGTTGCTGGTGGTGGTGGCCCCATCACTCCACTGCTCAAATCCCTCTTCTTGTCTCGCCATGTGGTAGTAGATCAGGATGCCCGTCTATAACTACTTTCCCTCAGATGGGGTGGCACAATTGCCTCATATAAAATCCTCTATAGCTAATCTCCTCCTCGTCCCTGATGTAGTAGGCATAGCCTAATCTTGGGTCACCCTATTGCGTCACCCTGACCACCCAGATAGTCTCCTTGATGGTTGTATACTGCTCAATGGCCCTGTCTCTCTCATCCTTGGTCTCTCATAGCTCCCGCCTCAACTAAGTCACCTCTCTCTTTTGAGATCATTGATCTCATTAGTGTGGCCCTATGTGAGGTTTATTAGCACAAGAAGCTCATCCTCCTCCTCATCCCCATCTCAACCACCAACTGGTCCCTCAACCCTCTCTTGTCTAGGGGCATCCTGTCCCTATACTTGTCTAACTTGTATTTGTGCTACAATCTGCACTAGATGTCCTCCTCTCTTTCTTGGTAGTCTGCCCTATCCCTATCCTCCATCCTCATCTCTCCCTCCTTTTCCTCTCACTACCTTCCTTTCTCCCCCTCTCTATCTCCATCGTCTGCCATCTCAATCCTCATCATCATCATCATCCAGTCCTGGTGCTGACTCTCCTAGATCCGTCAAGCATGAAATTGGATATGAAAAAAATATACCTCATAATCTAGTGTAATGCCTGCATTAGCTACATCCCTTAGTAAATCCCATGACATCGATACCATCACCTAAAATACAGTCACTACAACATTAGATGACAGTATAGGACCCCACCGTACCTTCTCTTTGATAGTACGAGAATACTTTCTAGAGCCTTGTGGCATCTACTGTACTCTCCCAAACTTCCTGGACACTCTGTCTACTAGCTATCTATCCAAAATATATGGTGTCTACTTAATCATATACCTAGTACAGAAACAAAAAGGCAATTTTGTGTCATCCCCAGGCCATGCCTCACAATCTAAATAAGGCCTCCATATAACACTATCAATATCATCTATGATCCTACGCTAGTACTCTAACTTTCCTATCAATGGCTGGGAAGTAATCATGCCATACGTATGTACAAAAAAAGGTCCATTACTTCTGAATCTAAAATCAATAGGCACAGTCACCGCTATGTGATCATAAGCCCACACTTGTAGCAATGTCACTCCACATCCTAGCTCAAAGCCACTGAGGTATATGAACTGATGTATCTTATCGTACAAATGTGAAGTATGCATGGCCCCCAAGTAAATTTGGTCCTCCATGTCAGGATCATCTCTAATTCTCTACCCCATCCTATAGCCAATTTGCAAGTAGCCTTGTCGAGACATAAGAATCCACTGATCACTCCTCCAACTATCACAACTAGTACATATCTATTGGTGTACATAACCTCCTAGCTTAGATGACCTCCCGTAAGCTCCAACTCCAAGTCTCTAAAGAATCGTCGTAGTGCATCCATATCTCCTTCCCAGTCATAAACCACTAACTCCTCGATGATAGGAATCCTCAGTATCCTATAAACATCCTCCAAAGTGACTGATATCTCACTCATTGACAAATAAAATGAGAAGGTGTCAAAGTACCATCTATTTGTGAGAGCAATCAACAATTCTATATTTGCCTAGATCTCAGGCATGAACATGATATGTCGCAAACCCATGACCTCTATTGTTGCGTGATCCTTAGCAGTTAGGTTCAGCCATAGCTGCTGTGTCATAGGGAATCTCTCTTGAGGCTCCAACTATCCTAGATACTCCTAGAATCAACCAAATTAATCGTGTCAATCCTACTAGTACTTATGTCTATCACATAGTGTTTCTTATCTTATCCTAGCTTAGTGGTGCCTATGTCTATCACATGGTGTTGCTCATCAGGCTTTATCCTAGTGCTTATGTTTATCATGGGGAACTCATCTATCCTAGTGATTATGCTTATCACATAAAACTCATCTATCTAGGGATAACTTTAAGAATCCCCCTCGGGAAAAATTGTAAAATCCTGGCAAATCCAACATTATTTTTGGGGGGGAAATTTCATATTGATGGCAATTTTGTTTTCAAATTAGGAAAAAAATTAATTTGTATTGGCAATTTTTTTTTAAATGTATGAAAATTCCATAAAACCCTGACAAATATTCATTACTGTGGGGGAAAATATATAATGTATGAGGCAAATGTTTTGCATTTAAAGGAAAAATTATATAAGTGTTTGGGCGAAAAGTTTTACTGCGAAGGAAAAATTATTTAATTGTATTGGCGAATGTTAACTACTGTTTGAAAATTGTTTAATTTTATTGGCTAATCTTTGGTTATTTATGGAAAAATAAATATTTTATTGGCGATTTCATTGTCATTTTTGTTATCTATTAATAATCACTTTTCAAGAGTTATGACTCATCATGTGGGCCAATGCCAAATTTATGCAACATCCATCAATTTATAATAAATATATTATTTAAGACTGTGTCGACTTGAATTTCATCCTCAGAATGCTACGTGCAACAAGTTAGTTTCACAAAATACCAATGGAAATGCTACATGAAATCCAAACTCAACCAATGAAACTACATGAAATACATATGAAATAAAAATACTAATATTACCTTCATGATTTATGTCTCATTGTGTCCTAACTCCACTATTCCTAGTTGCAGATGGTGTGCTCTCAGACAATGCACTGATAGCTTCCAAGATGGCATATGAAGAATGGATTGATAATTGATAGTTCACAAATGCTATGATATGCAATACTACATGATTATACTAAAATGATTATGTTAAAATGCTAATTCCTTCAAGATTAAAACTCATGGATGCATAAGTTTTACAAATGATTTGCTTGAAAATTCACTTGAAATCTAACTCTCTCTCAACTAAAGCTCTTGATTTTATAGACCTTGAGAGGATGAGATGATGTGGCATAGATCAACGGTCATGATCATATCTACATATTTGGATGGCTATGAGCAAAGGTGAAGGTTGAGAGAAAGGCAGAAGGAGAAGACAAGTGTCACTCATCTCACCTTGACTGGGTTGCTGACTGAGCTAATCTAGGGATGGTTGGAGAAAATTTAGGCATGAGAGGACAAGTGGACTCAAGTCCTTCCTAAGATGTAGGGGGTGTTGGAGAGAATATAGAAGATGGTTATGAAATATGTGTACATACACAATATTCATTGAATTTGGAGGCTGAAGATAAATGATGAATTAATATTTAAAAAAATATTAATTTCCTTAGCCACATGATGTATGAGTTGGCAAAGGGAAGATGAAGTGGAGATGGAAGGATGAGTTGGAAAAGAAAGATTAAATAATTTAAGAAATTATTTAATATTTGAGACTATAGGATTGGAGAATAACTATTAAATATTAGATATTTAATTGATTGAAGGAGATAATTAAATATTAGATATTTAATTATTTTAGAGGAATGGGATAGATGAATTAATTAATAAAATATTAATTAATAGAAAGACATGAAATGGATTAAATAAATTAATCTTTTCAAATTAACTATTTTAATAGAAGAAGAATTATTAAATAAATATATAATATTTATTTAATCGCTCATAGCCATTTTTATGTGTATACATTTTGCCCCTATTTGAAATAATGTCAATACAACATTGTTTCAAAGATTAAATAAGGTCTCGATAGTGCGCTTGGCGAAGATTAAAAATCTTAATTGTGTGCCCCCTCAGGAGATTGATCGTGAAATTGTTGAAAACTTTGGTTTGAACGATTGATCTCATGATAATTGATAAAAGGTTCTGTCAATTAAATTCATTTGTAAAAAAATAAATTAAATTGCCCCATTGAATAGCATTAATTACTCTTTCAAATAGTAAATATAAAATTAACCAAGGTTAATTTTAATTTTATTTTATCCTTGTCAGCTTGTGAAGAAAATTGTCTAGGTGAGGTGGCGAAATGGTGATTCCTATGGAGAACCATCGATTTGAGCGTGTTCAACGATATCAATGACCTCCTGAGTATGGGTATCCGATATGTATCTTATCCCAAGCTTTGTTTTCAACTTGTTGTGTAACTTTTCATGGTTTTTAGGCGTGTTTTTTACTTTCAAAATTTTTTTGCGATTTTCAGCATTTGGTTAGCTCTTTTGCATTTAGATTTAGCGCATATGCTCATTAGGATAGCGCATATGTTAAGGATGTTAGTGCATATGCATCAGTTAGCACTTCTGTGTCATTTGTTACCACATATGCATTGTTTGATAGCTCTTTTGCATGTTTCACACATTCATGCGTAGGGTTAGTGCATTTATTGAAAAAGTTAGCGCATATGCTTTGTTTAGCGCTTATGTTCAATAGGATAGTGCATATACTCAAATTTTTATGTTTTTGATAGATGCAAAAGCTAAAATCACTTTGATGATTAGATTTAACATGTTTGATGCATGTGTATGATGAATAGGGACTTGATTGATTGATTGATGTTGTTGGATAGATCGATTTGATTTGTTTTGATAGAGTAACTCTAAGAAACCGATTTAGTGTCTGATGTAAGAGCTTAGCAGAGTTTTGATTGAACTCAGTGATTGATAGGTTTTAAAATGATTTGATAGCTTAAGTTGCTTCAGTTTGATTTGATAGATAGATAGTGTAGGTTGCTTGAGTTTGATTTGATTGATTTGATAGCATAAGTTGCTTGAGTTTGATTTGATTGATTTGATAGCGTAAGTTGCTTGAGTTTGATTTGATTGATTTGATAGATGATGATTGATCTAATTCTCTTGGTAAAATAGGAGAAACTTGATGTGATAGTTCTGATACTTAATATAAGTATAGATCCAATAGCCAATAAGATGAGAGGGGGGAGTGAATCATACACACTTAATCATCCATAAAAACATCAGATTCAACCTTGGTAACATATATATCAGTAATATAACCAAAATTGTTAAACATGCAAACTCAAAAGCGTATGAACAATATAAACCTTATAACACCAGATTTAATGTGGAAACCCAAATAGGGAAAAACCACTGTAGGATTTTTGACCCACTAAGAAATATACTCTTCTAGAGTATGCTCGGTTAAAAGCAAATCTTGTTAAAGATTACAAACACATTGCTAGATGTGACCCGGTTAAGGGATTTCCCTCAGATCTGTTAGGATCTTCACTTTGTTAGAAGTGACCTTGTTAAAGGATTTCAAACACTCAATCAAAATGTCACCTTGCTAGAGGGTTTACATATAAGACTGTTAAGTCCACTTGGTTAAGAGATTTTCTGTCACTTTCACAAAATAACAGTAATAAAAATCTATCTGCAACTTCACATCTAAAATGCTAAAGCAGATTCCTATTTGTTCAATACAATCTAGACATAGAACTAATCTTGTCTATCTGCTGGGCTTCTATACTCTGTTATTCTAACAGGTCTTCAAGCTTCTGTGCTCGGTAATCACTATGTAGCATCCCTGTGCATACACTTGCCCGCATGCATTGTTTATCAACAGTTTTCTATTTATAAACAATTAGGTAACCGCTTAATTTCCTTGATCACATTTCCCATGATCAATCATAGCCATCAGATCTTCAATCTTGTCCAAGTTCAATGCATCTTTCGATCTGAAAATGTTTTACCTCGCCTTGGAACTTGCATAATAGTCTTGGAACTTGTGCCAGGGTATTGCGGTTCAATCTGAGCTGTAGATCTTCATGCCGACTTTCCATTGCCTTAGATTCGTTATCAAACTTCTTCCACGACTCACCAATCATTTAATCCACTCTAGCTCATCAGCTTCCTTCATTAAATACCGCATGTAAACATTTAATGCATTCTATTATAGCTCAGTTACAACTCGGTAACAACTCGGTGAATACTAAACTCCACTCGGTAGACATTCTGCCTTCATTAACCAATAGCGATAACCTTAGGGTTTACCGACTAGGTTCCTTAGGGTTCACCGACTAGGTTCTTTACTTGATAACATATTATAGTATTAACCTTTACAATTTACAGCATATGTATGATGTTAAAACAATCTAAAACATCATGATCTCATCATTGTCTGACTCAATAGTAGTTGCCCATTGAATACCTTATTCATCCCCTTATTCATCATATTCTTTCCTGTGTCTTTTACCGACATCTTTATAATATTCATATCATACTTCTCAAGATATGGCAACATCATACTGAATTAGAAAGTCAATTTCTTGACATCAATGACAAAATAATAATATCAAGACAGTAAAACATCTTTAATCAGTTATATCCATAATCATCAACAACCTTCTCAATATCCTTAAGAAATGCCAACAATCTTTCATTGTCTGTTATAATGCAATATTGCCAACAATCTCTCCCTTTGGCATTGATGGCAAAACCAATTGATTTGACCTTAATAGATTCAGATTGCTGTGATTCTAAAATGCTGAAATGCTCTCCCCCATACATTAGACTTCTCCTCGTTTCTTCAACCTTCTTCCCAATCTGTAGTCTGCTCAGTTTTCTCTTAGTCTTCTCCCCTGATAGGTCTTCTCTCAGTCTTCTCTCCTTTATAGTAGTCTTCTCCCCCTTTGTAGGTCTTTTCCCCCTTTGACAACAAAGCCAAAATGTAAAGAACTAAAACATAATTTCTTTCTGTAAGAAGTGATTTTCTACCGTTGTGTATCAATTGAGTCTCGGTCAGAGAATTTGTCTTCAATTCCCGTTCCTTGTAATATTTCCTGTATTAATTCTAGTACACTTTTAAAAAACATCCTAAAGTGTATAACTCAACATCAACTCCCAAAAGATATTCATTAGAGTCATCGAATTGATGCTTTCACTGAACTTGATCAGTGAGTAGAAGATAGGGGTAGGACCCCTAACTTACTTCTGAGATATTCAAAAGTGTCCTTTGGTAGTGGCTTGGTGAAGATATCTGTTATTTGCTCCTTTGTGCTAACATATTCCAACACCACTTTATTCTCTTGAGCTTCTTCTCTAAGATAATGATTTTTGATAGATATGTGCTTTGTCTTAGAGTGCATAACAGGATTCTTTGAAATATTAATGGCACTAGTATTGTCATAGAATATAGTTACTAGCTCGGTAACTTTCTCATTTATACCTTCCAATAGTTGTTTGATCCATGCAATGTTGGTACAATTCAATGCTACAACAACGTATTCAACTTCTGTTGTTGACTGTGAAACACATCCTTGTTTCTTGCTAAGCCAACTCACTAGTCTTTCTCCTAAAAAGAAAGCTCCTCCACTTGTGCTTTTCCTATCATCAATGTTTCCTACCCAATCAACATCAGTATAAAATTTTAAAACAAAATCATTTCCTTTCTGATATACTAAGCCATAATCCTCCATGCCTTTCAAGTATCTAAAAATTCTTTTGATTGCTGTCATGTGTGTTTCCTTAGGATTTGCATAGAATCTTGCAACTATACCTACTGCATGTGCTATGTCTGGTTTGCTGTGAACAACATTGTAGTTTTCCAATCATGGATCGGTAGAGTGTCTCATCAACAGATGCGGATTCATCATTCTTAGATAATTTACAGTTGGTAGTCATAGGAGTACTTACTGGTTTTGAATCATCCATTCCAAATTTCTTCAAGATTTCCTTTATGTACTTGGATTGAGTAATGAAAATCTCATTTTTCATTTGCATTATCTGTAAACCTATAAAATACTTTATCTCACCGATTAATGACATCTCAAATTCTTTGCTCATTTCATTTCTAAAGTTCTTGCATAAAGAATCATTTCCACAAAATATAATTTCATCAACAAATATGGCTGAGATCAGTATTCCATTTTCATCATTCTTCATGTACATGTTGCTGTTCTCACTTGTCCTTATAAAACCAATCTTAATCAAATAAGAGTGCAATCTTTCATACCATGCTCTTGGTGCTTATTTCAAACCATATAAAGCTTTGTTCAATTTACATACCTGATCTTTATTATTGTCTTCAACAAATCCTTCAGGTTGTTCAATGAAAACTTCTTCTTCTAATATTCCATTCAGAAATGCAGATTTGACATCCATTTGATATACCTTGAAGTTCTTGAAAGCACCATAGGCCAACAATGTTCTTACTCCTTCAAGTCTAGCAACAGGTGCAAAAGTTTCACCATAATCAATTCCTTCTTCTTGAGCATAACCTTTGCAACTAATCTTGCTTTATTTCGAATGACTTCTCCTTTTTTATTTAGCTTGTTTCTGAAAATCCACTTTGTACCAATTACATTTTTGTCCTTTGGTCTTGGGATTAGTGTCCATGTGTCATTCTTCTTGATTTGATCAATCTCTTCTGTCATAGCATTTACCCAATCTTCACTGTTAAATGCCTCTTTCACTATTCTCGGTTCAAATTCAGATATCAAGCATGTGTTCTGTCTCAGTTTGTTCCTTGTCATCACTGGATCATCCTTATCTCCTATAATCTGACTTGGTGCATGATGTCTTCTGACATACTTGGCTAATATGGGTTCAGTAGGCTCTATATGATCTTCTTCATCACTCGGTAATTGGATATTCTCTTCATTTTCTTCAATAATCTTCTTGATAGGACTTCTCGGTTGAACATAGACAAATTTATCATGGTCTTTTGGTTCATTGGAATTTCCTTCATCATTTCTTTCTGCAAATTCATCAATTTTCACATTTGCACTTTCTACTATTTTGTTAGATGATTTGATCAGATATTTAAATGCTTTGCTTCAGGAAGAATAACCTAGAAATGTTCCTTCTTCACTTTTCTGATCAAACTTGCCATTTCTATCATCTTTATGAACATATCATCTACTTCCAAAGATTTTAAAATAACTAACATTAGGTTTCTTATCATACCAGATTTCATATGGTGTCTTCAAAGTACCTTTCTTCAATTGAACTCGGTTCAAGGTGTAAATAGTTGTGCTTATTGCTTCTCTCCAAAATGTTTGTGGCACCTTCTTTTCAATCATCAGTGTTCTAGCACAATCCACAATAGATCTGTTTCTTCTTTCAGCTATTCCATTTTGTTGTGGAGGTCTCGATGCAGAGACTTGTCTTTTAATACCATGATCATTGCAGAATAAGTTGAATTCATCAGATGTGAACTCTCCTCCTCTATCTGATCTAAGACATTTAAGTTGTCTTCCTATTTCATTTTCAACTCTTGCCTTGTACCATTTAAACATTTGAAAAGCTTATGATTTTTCCTTTAAAAACATTACTGACATCATCCTTGAATAGTCATCCACAAATAACATGAAATACTTATCACCATAATAACTTTGAACTTTCATAGGACCACAAAGATCAGTGTGCACTAGATATAAAATTCCCTTAGAAGTGTAAGACTTACTTGTAAAGCTTGATCTTGTCATCTTACCCATCTGGCATCCTCGGCACATAGCATTCTTAGGTTTTTCAAGACTCGGTAGACCTCTTACTCTGTGCTTCTTACTTATTTTGATTAGATTATCAAAATTTACATGACAAAACCTTTTATGCCATAGCCAGGTATCATCAATCTTTGCATGCGAACACTTATTCCAAGTTGAGTCAAGGTGAAATGTATTACCTTTTGTTTGTGTCCCAATAGCAACTAACTTTCCATTCTTGTCATGAACTTTGACAATTCCTTTCTGAAATTCTATTTGGTAACCTATGTTGTTTAGCTGTGCTACACTCAACAAATTGTATTTCAAACCTTCAACCCAATAAACATCATTACATCTTGCATTATCAAGAAGTGTTATAGATCCTTTACCTCTTACCAGACATGGTGCATCATTACCAAATCTAACATAGCCTCCATCATAATCTTCTAACATAACAAACTTGTGTTTATCTCCTATCATATGATTTGAGAATCCACTATCTATAATCCAAGAATCATTAGTGTTTATGTGAGATATTAGGGCTTTTTCTTCATACCTTTCTTCATCTGAGCCATCCTTGATAGCCACATAAACTACTTTCTCTGTATCAGTCTCATCTGATTTATCATCGTTAGATTCCTCATCAGCTATTAAGCATGTCTTTCTATCTCTTCTTCTAAAGTCTCGGTATCCTCTGTAATGATTGTCTTTCTATCTGTTATCTCGTTAATCTCTCTTTTCAGTAAAATCTTTGTTAGGACAGTTAGAAGCCATATGTCCTATCTTATCACAATTGAAACATTTCAAAGGTAGTTTTCCTTTATACTTACCTTTTCCTCTCGGTAACCTTTTGGCTAATAGTGCTTCAAACTCTTCTTGCTTTCTGATTTCTTCATACAGTTTGTGTACTTCTTCCATGTTCTTCCGAAATCTTTCACTTGCTCCACTGTGATCTCCTTCAGAGTACTTATACATTCTTTCATTGTAATCATTAGATTCATCAAGATGAAAAGAACTAAATGCAGATTCAACTTTATTTATCGAAGATCCATTGTTATCAAAATTACTTAACTCAAATGCATGTAGCTTACCAATAGTAGCATCCAAAGAAACTGGCATATTAGGTACAGACCTCAATTCATTGATTGCAGAGACTTGGATTGCATAAGCTGGTAGAAGGGTTCTCAACAACTTACTTGTTATATCCTTTTCTTCAATAGTTCCACCTGCTCCTTTGATTTGATTGACAATCTCCTTTAGTCTAGTACTGTACTGAGTTATGTTCTCACCTTCATTCATCCTCATAGATTCAAGTTGTCCTCTCAAACTATCTACTTTTTCTCTTTGAACATTTTCATCTCCTCCATATATTGATATGAGCTTATCCCACATTGCCTTTGCATCATTGTAGCCTTCTAGATCATTAAACTCTGAATAGGTCAATGCAGATGTTATTTCAATCATTGCTTGAATATGTTCTTGCTTCGCCTTTATCTCTTCCATAGTCAATGGATAGGTGCTTGGTGTAACAAAATCATTCTCCAGATAGTATACAACATATTCTCCAATTCCTGATAGATGCAGCTTCATCCTTTTCTGCCATGTAGAGAAACTTGACTTGTTCAGCTTCGGTGCATCCCTCTTATACATCTTTGGATCTTTAACTCAAGTGCCTTTAAACTTTCCTTTCGGAGTCCAAAGCTCTGATACCAATTGATATTTCTGATACTTAATATAAGTATAGATCCAATAGCCAACAAGATGAGAGGGGGGGGGTGAATCATACAAACTCAATCATCCATAAAAATATCAGATTCAACCTTGGTAACATATATATCAGTAATATAACCAAAACTGTTAAACATGCAAACTCAAAAGCATATGAACAATATAAACCTCATAACACTAGATTTAATGTGGAAACCCAAACAGGGAAAAACCACTATGGGATTTCGGACCCACTAAGAAATATACTCTTCTAGAGTATGCCTGGTTAAAAGCAAATCCTGTTAAAGATTACAAACACATTGCTAGATGTGACCCGGTTAAGGGATTTCCCTTAGATATGTTAGGATCTTCACTTTGTTAGAAGTGACCTTGTTAAAGGATTTCAAACACTCAATTAGAATGTCACCTTGCTAGAGGGTTTACATATAAGACTGTTAAGTCCACTCGGTTAAGAGATTTTCTATCACTTTCACAAAATAACAGTAATAAAAATCTATCTGCAACTTCACATCTAAAATGCTAAAGCAGATTCCTATTTGTTCCATACAATCTAGACATAGAACTAATCTTGTCTATCTGCCAGGCTTCTATACTCTGTTATTCTAACAAGTCTTCAAGCTTCTGTGCTCGATAATCACTATGTAGCATCCCTATGCATACACTTGCCCGCATGCATTATTTATCAACAATTTTCTATTTATAAACAATTAGGTAACCGCTTAATCTCCTTGATCACATTTCCCATGATCAATCATAGCCATCAGGTCTTCAATCTTGTCCAGGTTCAATGTATCTTTCGATCTAAAAATGTTTTACCCCACCTTGGAACTTGCATAATAGTCTTGGAACTTGTGCCAGGGTATTACGATTCAATCTGAGCTGTAGATCTTCATGCCGACTTTCCATTGCCTTAGATTCGTTAACAAACTTCTTCCATGGCTCACCAATCATTTAATCTGCTCCAGCTCATTAGCTTCCTTCATTAAATACCGCATGTAAACATTTAATGCATTTTGTTATAGCTCAGTTACAACTCGGTAACAAATCGGTGAATACTAAACTCCACTTGGTAGACATTCTGCCTTCATTAACAAATAGCGACAACCTTAGGGTTTACCGACTAGGTTCTTTGCTTGATAACATAGTATAGTATTAACTTTTACAATTTACAACATATGTATGATGTTAAAACAATCTAAAACATCATGATCTCATCATTGTCTGACTCGGTAGTAGCTGCCCATTGAATACCTTATTCATCCCCTTATTCATCATATTCTTTCATGTGTCTTTTACTGACATCTTTATAATCTTCATATCATACTTCTCAAGATATGGCAACATCATACTGAATTAGAAAATCAATTTCTTGACATCAATGACAAAAAATAATATCAAGACAGTAAAACATCTTTAATCAGTTATATCCATAATTATCAACAACCTTCTCAATATCCTTAAGAAATGCCAAGAATCTTTCATTGTCTGTTATAATGCAATATTGCCAACATGATGTTCTCCAGTGTCAGGAGAAATTCCTAGCAGTACGACACTTAGTGCCAGAGCTGACATAGGCATAGGTGAGACATATAGATGCCTGTGGTTTAGGCCATTTGTTATATATGCCTAAGATTACGCATAATAGAGGATTGTTGATGGCGTTAGCCAAGAGATGACATAGTGAGCATAACAATTTCCACCTGCCCACGGGTGAGATTAGTGTGACGCTTGAGGATGTTTATAGGATTCTGCACATCCCAGTGACTGGCGAGTTAGTGCAGTATGATTTTCAGGATTTTGTTGAGACAGAGGCTTGTAGAGCCATTTTTACTGATGAGAACATCTCTAGAGGAGAGATCTGATGGGAGGATATGGTAATGTATTACGAGACTCTCCCTATGATTCTTGCTGGTTTGATTGGAGGATTTATTTGTCCTGATAGGTGATCATGAGGTTTTGCTGTTGGATGGGGTGAGATTCTTTAGAGTATGATGCAACATCAGACTCAATATGCTTGGGGTGTTTGTATGCTGGCTCATTTATATCATGATCTTCATCAGGCGGTGTATGATGAGAGTGCTAGCTTGTCTACAGGATGGACACTATTGCAGATCTGGTGCTGGGAGCATATTGCTATTACTCAGCCAATCCATCATAGAGTTTGTGGAGAGAGGCAACCATATGTGTATTTTTATGCAGGTATCCTTACTCGACATAATTTGGGTAAGATGGAGTATTGGCGTTGGGTTCTTGATTCATTGGATAGTATTACTTGGAGACCATATGTTGATTGTGAGCCATGGATGGATGATGCACAAACATTATCATTTATTATGCAGAGTAGATATCTCATTGGTTGGACTCCTTACATTATTGAGCGACAGTTGATTAGTCACATTCTTAGACAGTTTGGTATCATCCAGCCTATGCCTAATGGTGTGATGATATATGCTCGGTGGTACAGAGATAGGTGAGATTGGGGAACTTCGTTGTCATTTAAGATTGCTTGCACAAAGTTTGTTGCTACTCCAAGAGTGGCTTATGATATGAGATTGCACATTCTTGATCCTAGGGTTACTGAACAGTATGTTGAATACATACTAGCACATCCATGTCCTTGTATTACTGATCCAACAGATCCTCCTCCTAGCTAAGGAGATGAGGATGATGATTTAGATGATCTAGTTTTTAGGAGACAAAGATAGAGATGAGAGCTCAGAGCTACTTAGGAGACTGGGGGAGGTGGAGATGAGGGTGGGGATGTTGGTGGTAGGAGACCTGGACAGAGGGGAGGTCGATTAAGAGTCTGTGGAGGACCGTTTGGACCAATTGGAAGGATTGGGAGACTGCATCCTATGGGTGGGAGAGATGTTGGCCGGATTGGGAGGGATATTGGAAGGGCAGGATGAGATCATCGAGAGGGTTGCCATTGATAGGAGGAGGTAGGATGACTGGAATGGATGGGGGTTGCGGGAGAGGCATTGATTTTGGTCAGATTCAACCAGACCCTAGAGTTATTGTAGCTCATTGTGAAGATGGTGAGGATCCAGAGAGTCATGTTCCACTTATTAGACAATGGGTTCTAAGAGCTACTCAGACTAAGATGGCAACAGGTGGACAAGGAGGTGGTGAGGAGGGGATTGGGGTTCATGCACCACAACAAGATTTGCCAGAGTAGGTTGCACCAGAGCATGATATGCCAAAGGTGGAGACCATTGATAGTCTTAGAGCACAGACTGATCATCTTTGAGCACATGTACACATGTTCATGGCTAAGATAGATAGAGATGTTAGGAGACAACAAGATACTCAGGGCCTTCTTGATCATATTCAGCAGGTTGGATCGGGTACTCTCTTAGCTAACACTGTTAGAGCACTAGTTCAGGCCGAGAAGGAGACATCCCATTGGTGATGACTATATGAGGAGGTAGTCGCAGAGAGCCAGAGAGAAGGTAGTTATCATACCACCATGTTGATGGATACTAGTAGTGGTGGAGTCGTGGGACCTCCTCAGAGGAGTGATGATCATGGGAGATAAGCATCCGGAGGATCTCTGCACCCACAACCACAAAGATGGACAGAGTCAGGTGGTAGTGGTACAGGACAACCGTGACTTGATTTGGAGGCACTTGTATTATTTATCTGATATCATTGTATACTTGGACTTTTTATTGTTTTATGTTGATCTATATGCAAACATGGACTTTATATGATGATGATCTCTATTATGCATGTTACTCTATTTTATGATGATGATCTATATGCATTGATTAAATGGATGATGCTATGACGATGATTTATATGCATTGATTACATGGATGATGTTATGATCTTTTATTTTCATTATGATGATGCTTTATATGATGATGCAATGATAAATGTTTTTTATTTTTGATTTTGAGGACCTTGGATGCAAATGAAAAATGATCTATATGGGAATGCAATTAATGATTATGCTAATATGCTAGTCGAGTGTTTTTTATTTTTGATGCAATTTTTGAAAATAATGTGAAAATTCTAATGCAATGATTGATTGATTATATGATTATGAGTCCAAGTGAAAAGATGCAAAGATGAAATGATAATGCAAATAATAATGATGATATACTACATGATTAATGTAATGCACTTAATTAAATGAAAACTAATGCAATTGATGAAATGCAACTAAATGATTTGAAATGATTCTAAGGATGAATGCATCTAAAATGAGCAAATGCCAATTGTTTTTGTTTGTCCAAGTATACTCAATCATGATTTATGACCGTTGATCCGTTAGTTAAATGATATGCTTATAATGCAACTGACAATGAATGCTTATAATGCAGATGAATAATGAGCTAATCTAAAATGATCTAACTAAAAATGATAATGCCATTCTTCATATGATATCTTGTAATAGTACTTGATTTCATCATTGAGCTTTAAAATGTTGTAAGAAAATTCAAGCAACTTAACATAAAGATTCAAGATGAGCTGAGTATTTCTTACATGGATTTTGATATAGCAAGTTAATACAAGCAACTTGATATAATGGATCAAGTTGACCTAAGTATTGCTTGCAGAACATACAAGGATTATCTCCTTTCATGCATGACTTGGAACGTCCTCCTTGATATTTTGTGAATCATATCCTGAGACAAGTACATACCATAGTAAGAGATAAACCACAGACAAAAATCAAAGAAAAAAAATCATTCCCCATCATAACTTCTCTAGTCACGGACATCCTTGAGTCGCATAGAGTACATGATTAGCAATAAAATCGAGATATAAACACTTAATCTTGCATGTCATTCACATGTTCTAATGGTCATTAGCTAATATAGTTATCTTGATGAATGATCTTTGATAATCCTTTATTACTTGCTAATTGATTCTTGATTTCCCGAGTTTCACGATTCAGTTGTCATGAAATGCCTTGATCTTCATTGCTTTGTTGCTCCTTATCTGTTTCAAAACCCTAGGTGTTTTTGGTGTTTCTAAGTTTTTTGAATGTTTTGGATTTTCAAAGATTCAAAAGATCACCTTAGGAAAAGGAATTAGGATTTTGCCCCCAGCGGAAACAAAAATTTATTATGGATGTATGAATTGATCAAGATCCAAACCTTGGAGGGATACAAATGCAGATCGATCGATTTTGATAAGATCCAAGATAGTGACTATGACAAGCATGTGAAAAATTGATAATTGTTGGTAAGCTACATACTAAATGGTTTAGAGCAACAGAAGCGAAAGATGGAATGGATAAGCTAAGATAGATGGAAGCAATAGATGCGATAGGATGGAGTGGATAGGTGCACATAGCGATCTCATAGATGGAAGAACTCACTTTTTAGATAGCGCCTATTTACTAGGTTTTCACCATCTAAATTTATTGTAGTTTTCTCTCTCTTTTTCTATTTTTTTTTATTTGTTTATTTTATCCTTTTTAGGGATTTTCTGCTTTTCAGATGTTTAATGATTTTTTTAAGGACTTTATATGCTTTTTATTAATTTTTTTTAGGACTTTATATCTCAAGCATAGAATTTCTTGAGATGAATAGAATTGATAGGTTCATCAAACCAATCACCTTCAGGGGTAGATAACTTGTATGCTCCTGATCCATATGCTGCTACTATGAAAAAAGGTCCTAGCCAATTTGGTTCAAATTTTCCCTTCTTGTCTTGGTCTTGCTAATTTCTTGGATTCTCCCTTAGAACTATATCTCCAATTTGAAAAATGTGTGGCTTGACCCTGTGGTTATAACTTCTTGCCATTCTTTGTTGATATAATTTTAAATGATCTGTTGCATTTTGGCGACGTTCCTGAATCAGTTCAAGTTCCTAGAGTCGAGAGACTCGTTGTTCTTCTTCTGGTATAAGACCTTTCAAGGATACTTGTAGAGAAGGTATCTCTACTTCTATAGGCAATATGGCTTTTGATCCATTGACCAAACAATATGGAGCTGCCCCTGTTGGAGTGCGGATGCTAGTTTGATATGCCCAAAGAGCAGGATTTAGCTGAATGTGCAATCTTTTCTAGCTTCATTGACTATTTTCTTTAAGATTTTTTAGATAGTTTTGTTTGATTCATCAGCTTGACCATTTCCCTATGGATAATATGGAGTAGAAAACCTATGTTGGATATGAAATTGTTCACATAGTTCCTTCACATCTTGATTTCTGAATGGTCTTCCATTATCAGTGATAATGGTCATAGGAACTCCATAGCAACAGATTATATAATTCAAAATTAATGATGATATTTGTTTTCTTGTCATTGTTGTTAAAGACATTGCTTCAATCCATTTAGTAAAATATTTAGTAGCAATCAGAATAAACTTATGTCCATTAGAAGATGAGGGATTTATCTTTCCTACCAAATGAAGGCCCCATTGAGAAAATGGCCATGATCCTGTCATAGGATATAACTCTTGTGCCGGTGCATGACTGAGATTCCCATCAATTTGACATTGTTTACATTTTCTAGCATATGTGAATGCATCTCTCTCCTTAGTAGGCCAATAGTAACCCATACGAAGAAGTTTCTTGGCCAATGTTAAACCACTTGAGTGTGTGGCACAAATACCTACATGAACGTCGTTAAGAACTTTCTTAGATTCTTCTTTTTCAAGACATATCAACAAAGTACCATCTAGACCATGCCTATATAGGATATCAACAATAATAGTATAGCGAGAGGACTGACGGATAAAATTCCTTCTCTGATTGTGGGATAAGTCAAGGG
This sequence comes from Cryptomeria japonica, assembly GCF_030272615.1. NCBI lineage: Eukaryota > Viridiplantae > Streptophyta > Pinopsida > Cupressales > Cupressaceae > Cryptomeria > Cryptomeria japonica. The sequence goes on from NC_081412.1 coordinate 367,878,962, forward strand.
GAAGGATATTTTCTTTTAAATATTGATAAGTTTGACCATATAAGGATTGACTGGTTCCTGATAAATGGCAAATTCGGTAGGTATGCTAGGATTGAATGGTAGGGGTTAAGATATTTTCCATGAGAAATTCGTAATGATGTTGATTCTCCTTATTTTGTAAGAGAGATGCTATTGTAGCCATTGCATCTGCTACTTTATTCTCATTTCTTGGAATCTGGGTGAATGATATTTCTTTAAAGTGTTCTTTAAACTCCTCTACTAGCTATTTGTATGGCATGAGCTTATCATCTTTAGTTTGATATTCATCATTTATCTGGTTGATGATAAGCTGTGAATCGCCATAGACATGTAGTTCTTTGACATTCCATTCAATGGCCATTTTAAGCCCAATAGCCAATGCTTCATACTCTGCAGTATTATTGGTGCATGGAAACCGTAGTCTATACGATTTCGAAATTGTGTGTCCCTGAGGTGTGATGAAAAATATTCCTGCGCCTGATCCTTATTGTGTATAAGAACCATCAAAGTACAATTCCTAAAAGCTTGTACTTACTGTCAAGATATCTACATCAGGAAATTTGATGTGCAAATGCATGTTGTTTTGTAAAGGTGCATCAGCCAATTGATCAGCGATTACCTGTCCCTTGATAGCTTTTCTGTCAACATACTCTATATCAAATTCACTCAGTATCATATCCTATTTGGCTAGTCTCCTTGTCAAGGTTGACTTGCTCAATAAATATTTGAGGGGATATATCTTTGCTATTAGTTTCACAAAATGAATCAACATATAATGTCACAGCTTCTGAGTTGCAAATACAACTGCTAGACATGTCTTTTCTATTCAGGAATAATTTAATTCATAACCAACAAGTGCTCTACTTATATAATATATTGCTATTTCTTTTCCTTCTTCATCATGTTGAGCTAGGAGAGCTCCTAATGATACATTTGTTGCTGAGATATAGAGAAATAATGGTTTCCCTTTGGTTGGTCATACCATTATTGGAGGACTCATAAGATATTCTTTTATTTGCAAAAAATCTTCTTCACATTTTAGATCCCATTTGAATGGAATATTTTTATGTAGAAGATGGGTGAATGGAATACATTGATCTGCTAACTGAGAGATGAATCTCCTGATTGATTGCAATCTTCCTTGTAAAGATCACAATTGACTTATGTTCTTAGGTGACTCCATCTCCATGATGGCTTTGACCTTTTTAGGATCTACTTCAATTCCACGAGCTGATATAATGTACCCAAGGAGTTTTCCAGAGGTTACCCCAAATGCACATTTCTTTTTAATCTCAATTGATATCTTTCCATCTTGTCAAAAATCTTTCTTAAGATTTTCAAATGTTCTTGTCTTGTACGAGATTTTGCAAGTATGTCATCGACATAATCTTCCATAAATGTACGCATCATACCATTGAAATTTATCATCATAGCCCTTTGATAAGTTGCTCCTGCATTCTTAAGCTCAATGGTATAACATTCCAGCAATATGTTCCCCATGCATAGGTGAAAGATGTCTTTTCTTGATCTTCAGGTGCGATTCTTATTTGATTATATCTTGAGAAACCATCCATTAATGAAAACATCTCATGCCCTGCTGACAAGTCCACTATTATATCAATGTTTGGTAGTGGGAAATATTCTTTTGGACATGCTTTATTTAGATCTCTAAAATCTATACAAACTCTTATGCTTTTATCTGGTTTTAACACTGATACAATACTTGAAACCCATTCTGGATAAGCAATAGGTCTTATAAAACCCACTTCTAATAGTTTCTTCAGCTCGGTTTTTACAAGAAGAGCAATATGTGGATGCATCTTCATTAGCTTCTATTTAACTAGTTTTGCTTTTAAATCCACATTAAGATGATGCATGATAAGATATGGATTAAGTCTTGGCATATCTGCATAGAACCAAGCAAAATTTATTTGTCTTTGCTTAAAGAATTCCATGTATTCTTTCCTCTTCTTTTGATAATGAGGTAGCATAATGAAGTATTTTAGGATCCTTTGATGTACCAATGTTTACTGCTTTTGTTGGTTCTATCAGGATAGCAGATCTCTCCTGAAAATATGCTGGAAGAATGTCAAACTTTCCATCTTTTGGTGACTCAAAGTGGTTCTCACCATCAGATACGTCCTTTATTTTTCCTTTTGATTGATCTAGTGTTTCCCTGAAATGGTTTTCAACAATAGGTCTCTTTCCTTGTTTTATTTTGCTTTTGCAACTCGAAAGTTTGACATTCTCTTGAGTATGAGAAACATCACTTGATTCTGCAATGGAAGATATCTTAGGTGTGATGGGTTCGATAACATTAAGGTACACAACTAAGTCATGATCATTGGAAAAGACATTCAGTTCAGGGTTGTCTAAATTATCCCAATCAATTAGTTCAGGATGAAGAAGGGGTAAATCATAATCACTGTCATCATTAGGTGCTTCAACGTTCATGTCATAATGATCATAATTTGGCATAGAATAGGTACTGTCATAGATTAAATGTTTTTCAGAATTGTCTTTCCCAAGCGTCTCCCAATTGGTTCTAACAAAATTAGTATTAGTATTTTGTAGTTCACACTCAAGTGGTTCTTCAACTGACATTTATCCCTTAAACGAATGGATTATATCAACACACACATCTTTAATACTACAAATTCCTTCTTTACTAACCTCATTTGCATTTTAGAGTTGACATACTTGTGTACATGATAAAGAGGATTCTTTTGCTATAGTTTCTCTCCTTTCAAAATCAACTTCTTCTGGACTAATAGTCAATCCAACTTGACTATCTCTTAATTCTTCTATGGTTCTACCACATCTGGATACATCTTGTTCCTCTTTTGATGAAAATCTTATATTTCCAGATGCTTGATCTATCCTTGTTTGTACTTCTTGCGACATTACTTCTTTGTCTTTGTCATTCCCTTTTCTTTTTGCATATGCCTCTTTTCTCCAAATTTTGAATTTTTCTTGCCTTCTTTCTAACTCCATCTTTTGTTTTGTAATAGACAAGTCTTCTTTCGTGAGAGCTTTTTGGTCTTCATTGTGTTCCTTACCTGATGTAGTAGATAAGACATCTAGACCCCATTCATACTTATTTGAATATGTCTCTGAATCATGATCTAGGACTAATCCACTATACCATACAGGAATGTTGTATGGTGCAAAGAGTTCCTTGATTTCTTCCATCTCTATTTTTGCTGCTTTTGGAATATCTTGTTCAGATTTTGCATTTTTTTGTATTTCCAGAATTTGTTGACAAGATTTTTCTTTACCCTTGATGGTAAACTCCTTGTCTTGCTTTTCATGTTCTTCTTGCTCCTTTTGTTTATTGGTTACTATGTTTTCCACTTGATGTAACTTTTCTTGCCAATTTTCTTCTTTAGAGACTGATTGCTTTTTCCACTTTTGCTGTTGATGATTATGTTGCTTTTGATTGGATTTTAGATATCCAAGCCCAGATTTATTGTATTTGGATTGCGAGTGTGGATAAATAGGTTCTGAAATACCTTGATGCTGCTTGCCAATTGGTCCCTTTCCTTCATATCCCATTTTTTGCATGATTTCATAACATTTTCCATATTGTTTTATGGTTATATTGACTTATGCTGCTATTGCTAGTCTTATCTTCATCCTTGTACAACCAACCAAGAATGTATTTGTCTTCATTTTCTTCTTCAAGAGTTCCAGCACTAACAAATGTTCCTTTAAACATATGTTTGGATGTCTTTGATTGAATATCTGTAGGCTTTCCATATGACTTAGGGGAAAGTGGAAAATTATGCAAATAATATTTTCCCATTCCTTCAACATTTAATTTGAGATTTTCCTCAAAAGTTTCCAATAACTTTTCTTGAATTTCTTTAGTAGGATATACTAATTCTCTGTTATGTGGAACTCTTGTATCTTGTGTTGGCTTTAAATCATTGCAATACTGACTAGAATCTAAAATTATAGTGATCTCTTGTCCTTCATGAAGAAATTTTACACATTGATAATATGTAGAAGGAACTGCTTGCATCTTGTGAATCCATGGTCTTCCTAAAAGAATGTTGTAAGAGAGGTTCAAATCTAAAACCTGACACAATGTATTCCTTTCCACAAGTCCCATCTTTATTGGTAGCACAACAGTTCCTTTAGAAGAACGTTCTGCTTCATCTGTAATGCCCCTACCCTAGTCGGCCTTGTAAAACCCGTTTGATCTTGGTTGACTTCCTATGTGGCATTCTTGAATGGTGGAATTACCGTTATGTAATGTTGTAGATTAGACTAATATTGTGCATACCTATTATTGTGCTTTTGCATCGATTCTTGTGTAAATGTAATTGTTCCCTAATTCTTGTTATAAATCTCGAGCTAACGCCTTCATTGAATATATATATATATATATGCTTGCGTGACTCATGGGTGCAGGAGATTGTAGGTACTATACCGCCTAGGTGCGAGGTTCATCTCCATTGGGATTCGCAGGGTTGAGTATACCTCCTTCATCCTTAGGATTTGGATTAGGAGGTCATAAAACTCTCGTCTTGCCTTAGTCATGATCAGGTGTGCGTCGTTTGTGGTCCGTCGGGTTGCTTTTTCGTTTGGGTTGCGTGTCGTGTGATTGGTGGACTTTCTTGGTTTGCATGCCTTGCGTGTGGTAAATGGAGTATTTTATCCTATGTATTTAATTCAATTTAATGTATTGATTTAAGCATTAGTAATTGAGAAATTAAAATAGATAGGTTTCTTTTATATGATTATTCGTTAATTTAAGAGATTGCCTTAAATATATTTGTTGCAAGCTTAAGTATCTAATTTGAATTAATGTGTTCATTTACCCATTATTAGTTGGGAAATTAAAATAAATAGGTTACTTTCATGAGATTAGTCATTTATAAAAAAAGAGCGCTTTATTTATGTTTGTAGAGAGTTTAGTTTAATAGTTAATTTTAAATAACGAATTTAATTAGTTTATGCCTTTAAAAAAAAAAAAAAAGAGAAGATTTAAAGTCTTTTGGAAATAGAAATAATTTAACCACTTTTGCATTTTGGAAATGAAAGCGTAAATTTTATTATTTAAAGAAAATCATTTTTAATTTGTAAAGTTTGATATAGTGTAAAAGATTGATTTTGGAAATTAATTTAATTTAAATACTTTACCCTTGTCAATAGTTTGAAATATAAATGTTGGCTTAATTAATATGGAGAAATTAAAATTAAGATGAAATAAGAGAGAAGTATATTAATTAGAAAATCAAGTTAAATTAATTTAATAGTTGAAAAGAAGTATTATTTCTTCTTATTTTAAAAAAAAGGGCTTAAATTTCGAAATTCAAAATTAGGTCAAAAGGGGTTTTCCATTTAACCTAAGTTGAAAAATATTTTTGGGGGTTGTTGAACTTTTGTGAAAAGAAAAATATGGGGATGGAGATTTGGGGATTTTGGGGAAGGATGGATTTTTCTACAACTGCAGGTTGGGCTCTTCTTCAAAATTCTTGCCAGGAATGCTAAAGGAGGTAGGTTTCTTGTTTATCTTTTATTCCATTGTAAATCAAAAGAAAATGTGGTTGGTTCTTCCTCATGAAATTCTGGTTTTTTTTTTAAAGAAGAAAGATAATCCATGGATGTTCTTAAAATTTGAGTTCTAGTTTTGAAAATATTGGTGGATATTGGGTCAAGAATGTTTATATGGTTTTGTGATTTAGCAAATCTTGCCCATTTGAAAGTTATTGGGTTTTTTTTTTGGGAAAATCATGAACTTGCTGGGGAATTTTTCCCCATTTTGCTGTTTTGGTCTTTCTGGAAAAATGTATTACAGTCCTTGTGTGGGACTGTGAATGAGATAAAATGGGGTGTTGATTTTGGTTTATTATTATCTTAATTAGATGGGTTATTGTTTTGATTATATTTATTTTAAAATCATTTATATAAAAAAAAATTGTTAATCGAAATGTGTTGGTTTTAAAATAAATTCAAAAATTATTTAGCAGCTAGGGTTGGAGGGCGGAGGAGACGGGGGCTCTACCTGCACCCTCCTCCACATGGGCCGCAGGGGCCTGCAGTCACTAAGTGGCCGCAGGGTTCCCTGCATTCACAATGGCCGCAGGGAAACCCTGCGTCCACAGTGGCCGCAGGGGGTGCCCTGTTCCACAGATAAGCCGCGAGGGAGTTGCGGGGGTCCCCGCCTCTTCCTTGTTGGAAGGTGGGCCCCGTAGTGTCCCCTCCAAGTCTCTTTAAAGTATTTTTTATTTATTTATTTATTTAATAAAAATATAAATTTTTTTATATAAAAAAAGCAAGATTAATAAATCTTGTGTTTTAGAAAAATAAATAAATATGGATAGATTTAGTTATGAATCAATATACTTGATAACATTAATCTTTGATTTATATATATTATTAATATATATAAATTATAATTTGTGGGTTAATGTGGGTTTTAAATAAATGCTAATTTAGATAATCCATATAGTAATATATGTTATTAACCATATATTGATTATTGCTAAACTCTGATTTTTATATAGCATTAGTATTTTTATTAATTATTAATTATGGATTAATGTGGATATTAAATAAATGTTATTTTAGATAAATCCATATATTAATATATATTACTAATTATATATGTTTTTTTTTGGTTCCTTTGTAACGAATAAAGGAGTGAATTAACCATTAGTATTCAGACGTTAATTTTATTTGGTTAGATATAAATTGAGATACATGTATACTTGCTTTATATATACACAAGAGATTTATAAATCATTGGGAAGCGTTTTCTTTTCATTTCAAAGATTCCTTTTAAAGTATATTTTCTTTTGAATAGGGTATAATTGTGTTGCTAGAGAGGGGACTAGTATATAGTTTTGGTGCAGGAGCACCTAGGCCTCATTTTCATCACAGGTTTGATAGCAGTTTTGGTTTTTATTAGTTTTAAGTTGGAAAGTTGTCTAAGATGTTTTTGAAGTTGTTCTAGGTTGTTTGGATGAGTTTTGAACTCATTGTGTGGTCCTGGTTTCCTATTTTCATCTTTCTGCTCAAAGTTGCCAGTTTGGGAGTTGCCTGGCAAATTGTTGTCAAAAGTGAGTTTTTAATGTGTTTTTGTTTTGAAAAGTGTTTAGGCATGTTTTGTTCTTGGGTTTTAGGTGTGAGTAATGTTCTAAGATGATTGGTGGTTTTTGAGACCAACCTTGCATCATCTAGGCATCAATAGTTGTCATTTTAGACATGAAAATGTCAAATTTGTGTGCTCTTGGACATGTACCTGTTTGTATAGGAGGATAAATGACATGGAGAGGTATTTATTCTCTTGTTTGATCCATTTTAAGGTTTGATCATTCAGAATTATCAAGCACTTTGCAAGTTTGCACCATTTTTACCTTGTTTTCCACTATGTTTTGACTCCATGTGAGCAGCAGTCTGTACACCTGCTATACGTGGCCATACTATTTTTGCATTTTCCAATACTCTTATGTTTCCTGAAGATTTTCCCTTTGGTGGCATTTAATTTCATTAAGTTTTGAGTTTTGTGCAAAATTATTTAGTTTTGACAGTATCACTGCCTTATCTGGGAAATTGGCAAGGATGCTTGATCAACTTGGCTTCTTGAGGCCCTAAATGCTCATGGCTTCCCAAGAACCAGTTGGTCAACTTGTAAGATATGTACATACTTGTTTTGATTTTAAAAGTGCAGGTGTAAGGAGTTTTGTGGCCATGGAGCCCTAGGCAAGTGTGCCATTTGGCTAGGGTCTTTGAAGAAGTTTGATGCTTTGCTCTTCCATAGCAAATGCACTCATCAGATTATCAGACCTATTTTGATGTTTAAGTTTGAACGTAAAGGCAAAGAGGCTTTCTAAGCCATAATGAGGATGATTTCATTTTTAGTTTGTGAAAAAGATGTAAAAGACAGTAGTCACTGTTTTGGAGTTAATTTCCTTTTCACTTGCTTACTCTCCACCATATATTGGAGTTTGTAAAGAATTGTACCTCCTTCTAATTGCTTGCAAACAAGAACAAGGAGTGGTTTTTGGTCTTGTCCATGGGTTTGAGGTTGCCAAGATCAATTAATGATCCTTGAGGCAAAGTTGTAATGCCTAGTTGGCTGTCACAGTCTTTTATGATTGATTTTTGTATACTTGGTTGATTGGCTTTTGTAATCTTCCTCTTCCAAGTGGCAGGTATGAAGGACATCAAGCATCAAAAGGTAGAGCATTTCTAAGAAAGCACAAATCAGACCTTCAAATAAGAGTTTTTGACAGTGTAAAGTGTAGGTCCAAAGTGAAAGACAGTGAGAAGGCAAAAATGCAGTCATAATTTCCTTGACAGTGAACAACTCTTTGTTTGTAATTGCCTAATGGATTTTGTGCAGGGTTAATGTGATTATTTTTTGTTCATAATGATAGATGAGTTCACATGATTTGAATATATTTGGGTACTCATGTAACTGATGTGTTTGTAGACAGCAAGAATGGAAAAGTTGTCATTGTTGCATACCCCTCATAAGCAATTTTCGTAAATCTTGTTCCCTAACTTTGGAAAGGTGTAAAACTATTTTTTTGTGGCTTAACTAGCATGTAACATGGTATAACCAAGTGTTCATGGTTCATATTGAAGGTCTTAAACTTGTTAGTCCATGTTTGCCAAAACCCTTCCAAACCTTCCTTTTTGCACCCATTTTTAGGACAGTCATGGAGAAGGCTTAAGGGACCCTTAAACTCAAAAAATATTCAAGAAATCCCAAAAGTGTATCCATGTATGAGATTATTTTAGTTTGGAAGTCCATCGTTGGAGCAGGGTGAGCACAAAACCCCAAAAGGAGGGCTAATTCCTTACAGCCCGTTTTAGGCCTAAAACTTGGACTTTTGTCAAATCGGGTGCATAAAGGAAAGTTGTAGAGCATAAAAATTATCAATACTAGTTGAAACAAGTTGGCCTTACATGAATTTAACACTTTTGGTGTGGTAGACTCCAAAAATTAGTTGTAGCACTTGTGAAGGACCTCTACACCCCAAAACGTAGACGACTAAAGTCACCCATTGGGAGCAAAACTTGACATCAACTTGTAAACCAACAAAAGGAGACCTTGTGCAGTCAGAGAATAGGTCAGGGATAGAGGAAATGAATCCCAAATGGGAGATTAAGGTGTCAGACCACAAAGCCTAAAGCTATGGTGTTGAAGCCCTTGAGCAACCAAGGAGAGTTTGACTTAGGGAGGTGGAACAAGGAGAGTTGCTAGATTTCCTTCGAGCTTTTTGCACTCTGATTTTGGTGAGTACAGCTTGAAACTAACAAAGGACCTATCACCTAATAACATACAAGCCTATTGCGAAACCCTCTTGCACTACCTCCCTATCATAGTGGTATCAGAGCTCAGTTACACTTAGGAAGAAGTAGCAATTTGGCAACCATGGTGACAAATGTAGAGCTAGCAAAGAAAATGGAAGACCAGGAAGAAGAAAATAGGTTACTTAGAGTGAAGCTAGACCTCCTAGAGTGGAAGTTGGGAGAAGTAGAAGTGAAGGTAGATTAAGCTAGCAATAAGATAGAAGGAACAAAAGGCAGGGTAAGCTATTAGCTATAGAGGATGAAACCCCTATACCAGACCCTGTGATAGAGAATGAACCCTTTTTGAAAGCCTTGAAGGCTATGAGTGGGAGAACACTAGAAGGAGTCCCACTATTCAGTGGTAAAATGGACCCAAAATTGGTCATGGAGTGGATTGAGGGGCTTGAGAACCATTTTGAATGTGATGGTGTGACAGAGGCCCAGAAAGTGAAGGTGGCTAAATCTAGGTTGAGAGGAGCTGCCTTAACATGGTGGAAGTTCATTCAGGATGAACGTGAGAAAGAGGGAAAAAAGCCCATAGCAACTTGGAAGGGAATGTTGTCCAAGATCAAAGAGACTTACATTCTAGAGGATTATAAAATACAGCTCCATAGGAAAAGGCAAAACCTTAGGCAAAAGGAGTTAGATGTCAATAGTTACACTAAGGAGTTCTAGAAGCTATGCCTTAGGTCAAAGATCCAAGAGGATGAAAGTGTCAAGGTTGCTAGGTATCTCAATGGTTTGAGATGGAACATACAGGAAGAGTTAAGTTTGTTGTGTCCTACAACAGTTCAGAAGTGCTATCAACTTGCACTCAAGGTAGAGGAAAGGAGTAGGAAGAAGCAAGAGCAGCATAACAGAGGTAGGGGAAGAGGCAGAGATGGTCGAGGCCATCGAGGCAGTTTTGGGGGAAGACACATAGATCAAAGGTCCCAGGAGGAATCTAAGCTTATAGAGAAAAGTGGGGATTCTCAGAGCAAGCCCAACTATAGGGGTAGGGGTTCAAGCAACTCAGGAAGGGGTAGATCTAGTGGCTCGGGTAGAGGGTCTTACTTCTCCATAATGAAATGCTATAACTGTCAGAAATTGGGTCATCTTGCTTATAGGTGTCTAGAAAAGCCTAGTTCTTCCCATGGAGGTGAAAAGAGAGTGAACTATGTTCAAGAGGAAGGAAGTAGTACAAGAACTCCAGCAATGAACCTAGCACCCGAAGATGGTGAGAGTTTAATGATGAGGAGAGTATTGATGCAAGAACCTCACGAGTGTGAAGTGTCTCAGAGAAGAGCATTGTTTAGGATCAAGTGCAAAATCTTGGGCAAAGTATGTAAAGTGGTTATAAATTCAGGTTCCATAGATAACATTATCTCAGAGGAGGCAGTTAGCAAATTGAACCTACCTAGAATGAGGCACAGTGAACCCTACAAGGTAACCTGGTTAAACAAAGGGCAACATGTCCAAGTTAATGAACAAGCATGGGTAGACTTCAACATAGGTGAATACAAGGATAGGATACTATGTGACATCCTTCCTATGGATGCTTGCCATCTACTATTGGGTAGACCTTGGTAATTTGACAGAAGGGCACACCATGATGGTGAAAAAAACACATATTCCTTTCAAAAGAATGGCATTGTCTACAAAATTCAGTCCCTTAGTGAAGAGACAAAGAACAACAAACCACAGACACCTAAAGTGCTATTAGTCAATGAAAAAGAGTTCATCCAAACCATGAAAGAGGGAGATGGGATTGGTTATGCACTTGTAGTGAAACCTAAGGAGGAGAAGAAAGAAAAACAAGTTGAGATCCCACAAGAAGTGCAAAAAATTCTTGATAACTTTAAGGGCATCATCAGTGATGGACAACCAACAACATTACCTCCTCCTAGAGCCATTAGTCATCAAATTGACTTTATACCAGGAGCTTCTTTCCCAAACAAAGTAGCTTATAAGATGACTCCTGAACAGAACAAAGAGGTAGCTAGACATATTCAAGAGTTATTGGATCAAGGATTAAAAAGAAAGAGTATAAGTCCTTGTGCCGTACCCACTGTGTTGGCACCTAAGAAAGGGGGCACATGGAGGCTATGCATAGACTCCAGAGCCATCAACAAAATCACAATAAGGTACAGATTCCCTATTCCCAGGATAGAAGATTTGATGGATTGTTTAGGGGGTGCGAGGTATTTCTCCAAAATAGACTTAAAAAGTGGTTACCAGCAGATAAGAATAAAAGAGGGTGATGAGTGGAAAACTGCTTTCAAAACAAATGAGGGTCTTTATAAATGGTTGGTTATACCTTTTGGACTCTCTAATGCTCCCAGTACCTTTATGAGGTTAATGAATGAAGTATTGCAGGATTTTCTCAGTAAGTTTGTGGTAGTCTACTTAGATGATATTCTCATTTTTAGTAAGACTAAAGAGGAGCATTTGAAACACTTAGCCATTGTTTTGCAGATTATCTGATGAGCAGTTAACCATAAATCTTGAGAAATGTGATTTTATGCAGCAAGAGCTAGTCTATCTTGGTTTTGTTATGTCCAGTGGAGATCTTAAGATGGATCAATCTAAAGTTGCAGCTATAACAAGTTGGCCAACCCCACAATCAACCAGTGAAGTTAGGAGTTTTCATGGTCTAGCCTAGTTTTATAGGAAATTTATTAGAGGGTTCAGTGAGATTTGTGCACCCATGTTAGATACAATAAAGGGTGGTCATAAGGTCAAGTTTCAATGGATAGAAGTAGCCAATAAGGGGTTTGAGTTACTCAAAACTAGAGTTGCTACACAGCTAGTGTTAATCCTTCCTAGCTTTGATAAAATGTTTACTATAGAATGTGATGCCAGTCATCTTGCAGTAGGTGCAGTCTTGAGTCAAGATAATAGACTAGTTGCTTTCTTTAGTGAAAAACTGAATGATGCAAAGAAAAAGTATTCATCTTGTGATTTAGAGTTATATGCATTGGTGCAGGCACTCAGGAAGTGGAGGCATTACTTGCTTCCTAAAGAATTTGTTGTGTATACAGACAACGAGGCAGTTAGTTTCTTGAATTCTCAGGATAAACTCAACCATAGGCATGTGAAATGGGTAGAATACCTACAAGCATATACCTTTAGTCTTAGGCACAAGAAAGGCCAATGTAACAAAGTCGCTGATGCTTTGAGTAGGAGATTGTTGACTATTCAAGAGATCCAAGTTAAGAGTATTGGTATTGATTGCTTTCAAGATTTGTATCCAAATGATGATGATTTTGCTGCTGCTTATAAAGTTTGTCTTGCTTTTGAGAATCATTTCCATAGTGAGTATGCTGACTATACATTGCAGAATGGTTTGTTATTCAGGGGAGGACAACTATGTGTTCCTAAAGGTTCCATGAGAGAAAACCTTATCCAAGAGAAACACAATGGGTGTTTGAGTGGCCATTTTGGTTTCAAAAAGACCTTAGAGTTGGTTCAAAGCTTCTATTACTGGCCTAAGATGTAGAGAGATGTCTGGAGGTATGTTGAACAGTGTATGGTATGTCAGAAGGCCAAAGGTAATAGCACTAATGCTGGTTTATATCAGCCACTTCCCATTCCTTCTAGGCCATGGGAGTGCATTAGCATGGATTTTTTTGTAGGTTTACCAAAGACAAAAGCAGGGTATGACAGTATCTTTGTGGTTGTTGACAGATTTAGCAAAATGGCTCACTTTATACCTTGCAAAACTACTAATGGTGCTAGTCATATTGCTTTCCTTTTCTTTAAAGAAGTTGTCAGAATACATGGTTTGCCATCTAACATTGTATCAGATAGAGATGTTAAGTTTTTGGGTCATTTTTGGAAGACTTTGTGGAAGAAATTGGGTACTAACTTGTCTTTTGGCTCAACTTACCATCCACAGATAAATGGCCAAATAGAAGTGGTGAATATAACATTGGGCAATCTACTTTGATGTCTCACCAAGGAGTATGGGCAAAGCTAGGATCAGCTCATCCCACAGGCAGAGTTTGCCTATAATGACAATGTAAACAGATCCACTAGTAAGAGTCCATTTTAGATTGTTTATGGTATGCATCCAAGAGGTGTTTCTGAGTTACATGATGTGACTAACTTGCAACATGTTAGTGGGACAATAGAGGATATGGCACAATCTCTAAAAGAGATCCATGAACAGGTTAAGCAGTCTTTGTAGGACACCACAACAAGAGTCAAGGCAAGGGTGGATGCTTCAAAGAGGGATGTCCAATTCTTAGTTGGAGATTTGTGATGGTGCATCTCAACAAGTCTAGATTGCAAAAGGGAGTTCCTACCAAGTTACAAATGAGAAGAATTGTACCTTGTAGGATTTTGGCTAAGTATGGTCCAAATGCTTATAAGATTGATTTACCTGCTGATGTTTCTTTGTCTCCTATCTTTAATGTTGCAGATTTGGTACCTTTCAAGGAGCAGCCTCTAGAAGAGACTCAGAGAGCTTCAGACATTTCACATTCCCTTTGTGATCTATCTCTCCCCTCTTCTTCTTCTCCCATTCCTGAATAGGTACTTGATTCCAGAATCATTAAGAAGACTAGAAAGCATGACTACCTTGAACATTTGATCAAGTGGAAAGATCAACCAGCTTCTGAAGCCACTTGGATACCTAAAAGTGACTTCAACAAGGTTGGTATTCCTCTCTCTTTTCTGCCCAAAGGAGTCACATGACTTCTTTGTCACCGGGGGAGTATGGTGCAGGAGCACCTAGGCCTCATTTTCATCACAGGTTTGATAGCAGTTTTGGTTTTTATTAGTTTTAAGTTGGAAAGTTGTCTACGATGTTTTTGAAGTTGTTATAGGTTGTTTGGATGAGTTTTGAACTCATTGTGTGGTCTTGGTTTCCTATTTTCTTTTTTTTGCTCAAAGTTGCCAGTTTGGGAGTTGCCTGGCAAATTGTTGTCAAAAGTGAGTTTTTAATGTGTTTTTGTTTTGAAAAGTGTTTAGGCATGTTTTTTGCTTGGGTTTTAGGTGTGAGTAATGTTCTAAGATGATTGGTGGTTTTTGAGACCAACCTTGCATCATCTAGGCATCAATAGTTGTCATTTTAGACATAAAAATGTCAAATTTGTGTGCTCTTGGACATGTACCTATCTGTATAAGAGGATAAATAACTTGGAGAGGTATTTATTCTCTTGTTTGATCCATTGTAAGGGTTGATCATTCAGAATTATTGTTGATCATTCAGAATTATCAAGCACTTTGCAAGTTTGCACCATTTTTACCTTGTTTTCCACTATGTTTTGACTCCATGTGAGCAGTAGTCCATACACCTGCTATACGTGGTCATACTATTTTTGCATTTTCTAGTACTCTTATGTTTCCTAAAGCTTTTACCTTTGGTGGCATTTAATTTCATTAAGTTTTGAGTTTTGTGCAAAATTATTTAGTTTTGACAGTTTCACTACCTTATCTGGGAAATTGGCAAGGATGCTTGACCAACTTGGCTTCTTGAGGCCCTAAATGCTCATGGCTTCCCAAGAACCAGTTGGTCAACTTGTAAGATATGTACAGGAGTTTTGTGGCCATGGAACCCTAGACAAGTGTGCCATTTGGCTAGGGTCTTTGAAGAAGTTTGATGCTTTGCTCTTCCATAGCAAATGCACTCATCAAATTATCAGACCTGTTTTGATGTTTAAATTTGAATGTAAAGGCAAAGAATCTTTCTAAGCCATAATGAGGATGATTTCATTTTTAGTTTGTGAAAAAGAGGTAAAAGACAGTGAGTCACTATTTTGGAGTTAATTTCCTTTTCACTTGCTTACTCTCCACCATACATTGGAGTTTGTAAAGCATTGTACCTCCTTCTAATTGCTTGCAAACAAGAACAAGGAGTGGTTTTTGGTCTTGTCCATGGGTTTGAGGTTGCCAAGATCAATTAATGATCCTTGAGGCAAAGTTGTAATGCCTAGTTGGCTGTCACAGTCTTTTATGATTGATTTTTGTATACTTGGTTGATTGGCTTTTGTAATCTTCCTCTTCCAAGTGGCAGGTATGAAGGACATCAAGCATCAAAAGGTAGAGCATTTCTAAGAAAGCACAAATCAGACCTTCAAATAAGAGTTTTTGACAGTGTAAAGTGTAGGTCCAAAGTGAAAGACAGTGAGAAGGCAAAAATGCAGTCATAATTTCCTTGACAGTGAACAACTCTTTGTTTGTAATTGCCTAATGGATTTTGTGCAGGGTTAATGTGATTATTTTTTGTTCATAATGATAGATGAGTTCACATGATTTGAATGTATTTGGGTACTCATGTAACTGATGTATTTGTAGACAACAAGAATGGAAAAGTTGTCATTGTTGCATATCCCTCATAAGCAATTTTTGTAAATCTTGTTCCCTAACTTTGTAAAGGTGTAAAACTATTTTTTTGTGGCTTAACTAGCATGTAAAATGGTATAACCAAATTTTCATGGTTCATATTGAAGGTCTTAAACTTGTTAGTCCATGTTTGCCACCAAAACCCTTCCAAACCCTCCTTTTTGCACCCATTTTTGGGGCAGTGATGGAGAAGCGTTAAGGGACCCTTAAATGCAAAAAATATTCAAGAACTCCCAACAGGGTATCCATATAGGAGATGCTTTTAGTTTGGAAGTCCATCGTTGGAGCAGGGTGAGCACAAAACCCCAAAAGGAGGGCTAATTCCTTGTAGCCCGTTTTAGGCCTAAAACTTGGACTTTTGTCAAACCGGGTGCATAAAGGGAAATTGTAGAGCATAAAAATCATCAATACTAGTTGAAACAAGTTGTCCTTACATGCATTTAATACTTTTGGTGTGGTAGACTCCAAAACTTAGTTGTAGCACTTGTGAAGGACCTCTACATCCCAAAACGTAGAAGACTAAAGTCACCCATTGGGAGCAAAACTTGACATCAACTTGTAAACCAACAAAAGGAGACCTTGTGTAGTCAGAGAATATGTCAGGGACAAAGAAAATGAATCCCAAATGGGAGATTAAGGTGTCAGACCACAAAGCCTAAAGCTATGGTGTTGAAGCCATTGAGCAACCAAGGAGAGTTTGACTTAGGGAGGTGGAACAAGGAGAGTTTCTAGATTCCCTTCAAGCTTTTTGCACTCTGGTTTTGGTGACTACACCTTGAAACTAACAAAGGACCTATCGCCTAATAACATACAAGCCTATTGGGAAACCCTCTTGCACTACCTCCCTATCAAGTTCTAAGCCAATATGCCAATGATGTTTATCTAAGGATTAAATAACATATCTAGACGAGTGATGCTTACATTTATGTGAACTTGGTTGGAAAACTTGTAGAGATGTATTTTCTGACCGAAGTGGATGCTTGTATATTGGTTGTGTTCACCTAAAAGGCAGAAATGTATATGACATGTAACTTATGTAATCCTAACTATATTAAATTCCAGAGGGGTCTTGCAGTTGAGCAGACCCGGAGATGTAGCCCTTTAGGGGTGAACTCCGAGATCATATCTGTGTTATGCGATGCTTTTGTTCCACTTGTTTTATTCTTAGAGCTAGCATGTATGGTTGCATTTTGTATGTGAATAATGGGAATTTAATGAAGTTATTTCTTGAATGCATGAATGTAGTCCTCTTGTTAAATGTAGTAATTAAGGTCATAAAAGATTGTAAATATGATTATGGAAAGTAATTTGTTAATGTTAACGGAAAGAAGTAAGCATGGAAATAAACTCGCTAGGTTACAAATATTGGATTAACTTGTTATAAAGCTTAAAATTTGAACATATTGAATGGGTAACAAATATTGGGATTACGTCATAATATCTAAGTTGAAATAAAAAGGATGAACCTCATTCAACTACTTACCATATTATCTTAATAAATGAACATCATCATGTTAGCTATATTTCCCTAAATTGGATAAATTTATTTAATTGTTTACGCTTTATCCTAAAGCAAATAATCCTCACCAAATTAGTTTTATAATTGGATGAACTCAAACTGGCTATCCATATTATAACCTTAATAAATGAACTTCTTTATGATAGCTATAATTGAACTAAAATGGGAGAACTCATTTAGTTGTTTATATCTTACCCATAGCAAATGTACTTCTTCATATTAACTTTATTTTAAACTAAAAAGAGTGAACTCATTAAGTTAGTTATATTTTAATCCTAATGGATGATCGTCACTATGTACTTATATTTTTAATCCTGAAAGAATGAATATCATCTTGCTAACTATATTTTAATTAAAGGGGTGAATTCATGTGGCTATAGTACATTTTCACCTTAATGAATTGAGCTCCATCTCTTAGTATTATTTTAACTTCAATGAATGAACTTTTTGGCTAATTACATTTTATCCTCTATAAATGAACTACGACTTATTAGTTGGTTATGTTTAAAACCCAATGAAGGAACCTCGTTTTATTGTTTACATCCTAATTCTTAATGAATGAATTTCATCTTATTAGCCATACTTTTAACTATAAAGGATGATCTCATTTGTGGTTGATTACTTTTAAACCTAAATGAATTAACTTCATGATATTAGTCGCATTGTATCTAAAATAGATAGACTCATCAAGTTAACCCTACTTAAACCTTAATGGGTG
Organism: Cryptomeria japonica; assembly: GCF_030272615.1. Classification (NCBI taxonomy): domain Eukaryota; kingdom Viridiplantae; phylum Streptophyta; class Pinopsida; order Cupressales; family Cupressaceae; genus Cryptomeria; species Cryptomeria japonica. The sequence goes on from NC_081412.1 coordinate 367,896,856, forward strand.
AATTCTTAAGTTAATTTGTGTTTTAACTTCATTGAGTAAATATCCTCTTGTTAGCCTCATCCCCAATCTTAATAGATGAAATGCTTCCTAAATTCTAAAATATCTTTTCATCGAACATAACATATCCATGTCTTAAGCATTATCTCGTAATTAAGATATCCAGATTAAATGGATCAATTGTCGCAAGTTGAGTTAGGTGTGAGGTTACGTAATCACGTTGGGAAACTCCTTAGGTTTGTTTAGTCTTCCGTTGTGTTATCTAAGCTTTAGATAACTCCAAATTATCTTAATGTTTTGACTTATTATTAACACTCTTAATTAGTATTATAAAAAAAAAATATTTACACTCCATTTGAGTGTTCTTAACTTAAACCCTTCGGTGTTTCCTGGCGGGGTATTACACTTGGTATCAGAGCCCATGTTGTAACACTGGGATCTCTGGTTTTGCTTGTGCCCTTAGTTGGTGTGTGTGTGTCTACCTTATGCTTTAGGCTTGTCCTCCTTGTTGTGTGTGTGTGAATGAGCAAACCCTACTTGTGTGTAACGCGTGTGTTCACACCTTGTTTTCACCTTCTTGATGTGGGTGTTTTGGAATGATTATAGGTGCTTTGTCTGCTTACTAATGTCTTCATCTACAACTTCTCTTATTTTGAAAGGGAATCGTATGTACCTTTTTTCTTGATTTGTTTTACTCTTTTGACTAATCCATCTGGGTTGGTTGGTATTGTCTTGAATCTAAAAGTACGATATGTGCTTGTCATGGTTATGATCTATCTTAGTGTTGTCCACTTGAAGGGCTAGTATGGCAAATATTAATGCTTATTATGTAGTAAATTGAATGATTATGACTCTTCCTCCTCTCTCTCACTAGAGATTAAAATGTTTCTAATATTGGTAATTATCTCTTATTTAAGTATTCTTATTGCAAGAGAAAGGATGGTATTTCTTGAGCCCTTGTGTAAGCCTTATAACGCTTATGTGTTTTTTTTTAGATTGTGAAAGGGATTTGGTTTGGAAGTTAATCTTGGTTAATGAGAGAAAATTGTATGTTTACATTAAGGATTCTCCATGTGCTTTGTAGGAGTAATATAATAAAGTCCATCTTAGGTAGGGTTCATTAATATGCGCATAGTTGATCTTGTGAAAATTGCTTTGTTGTAAAAGGAGTACCAAAAGAGAACATGTTATAGTAGCTTCGAGAGTGTGTTAGTGTGTTTCACAAAAGATTGTTTTATGTGCATCTTCAAACCAGTTGATTTAGGACCTATTTTAGTAACGTACCATTTAACTGCCTTTGGATATAGATAATTGTCTTATTGTGTTTAGAAAGAGAAAATGAAAGACTTGTTAATTTGTATGCATTAATGTGTAATATTTAGTAGATAGCCCCTCATTTACCTTCCTGTCGTATTTTGAATTTTCAATGTTAGGTCAGATTGCAGTGCTAGTCAAAACAGAACTCAAGAAACTCCTAGATGTTGGTTTCATTAGACCAATTGATTATGCAGATTGGATCTCCAACATTGTGCCTGTCGGCAAACCAAAAGGGGGCATCCGCATTTGTATTGACTTCAGAGATCTGAATAAGGCATGTCCTAAGGATGACTTCCCCCTACCAAATATCGACATCATAGTAGACCTGACAGCAGGACATGCCATGCTTTCACTCATGGATGGCTTTTCAGGATACAATTAGATAAACATCGCACCAGAAGATCAACATAAGACAACCTTCACATGTCCATGGGGCACATACTGCTGTAATGTAATGCCTTTTGGTCTAAAGAATGCAGGAGCGACCTATCAACGAGCAATGACTACTATCTTTCATGATATGATGCATACCATAATGGAAGATTATGTTGATGACTTATTAGCAAAATCACTCACTAGAGAAGGTCATTTGGACATATTAGAGAGAATCTTTGATAGACTGGAACAATATCATGTTCGACTCAACCCAAAGAAATGTGTCTTTGGAGTAACCTCCGGGAAACTTCTAGGATACATTGTCTCAAGCAAAGGCATTGAGGTCGATCCGGCAAAGGTTAAGGCAATCATGGACATGCCACCTCCAAAGAATATCAGTTAGCTAAGGACACTACAAGGACGGCTCCAATCTATCCGAAGATTCATTGCATAATTGGCTGATAAGTGTCACCCATTCACACACCTGCTACACAAGAACATCCACTTTCAGGATGCCAACAAGCATTTCAGATGCTTAAAGACTATCTCATGAATCCACCATTGCTGATGCCACTAGATCCAAGTAGATCATTGTTACTCTATATATCAGCAACAAGTACAACATTGGGTGTACTACTGGCACAACATAATGTAGAAGGAAAAGAGTGTGTTGTTTACTACATCTCTCGCACACTGGTGGGCTATGAACTCAATTATACACCTATTGAGCGAGCTTGCCTAGCAGTAATCTTAGCAGCCACTAAACTGAGGCACTATATGTTAACACACAAAGTACAACTCATTGCAAAGATTGATCCACTCAAGTATTTACTCAGCAAAGCAACATTGATAGGTCGCTTGGCCAAATGGGTAATGATTCTAAGTGAATTTGACATCGAGTACGTGGATCGTAAAGCTATCAAAGGTCAAGTTATTGCAGATCAGTTGGTCGATGCACCTCTCATAGGTGATCATCCTCTCATTTCCAATTTTCCAGATGAAGAGATATTCATGATCACAACAACACAACAATGGAAATTATACTTTGATGGTTCATACACTAGACATGGCTTGGGGGCAGGCATCCTATTTATCACACCTCAAGGTGATAGCATCCCGAAGTCTTACAGGCTCACATTTCCATGCACTAACAACATAGCAGAGTATGAGGCCTTGATCACAGGACTCAGGCTAGCCGTACAATGGAAACTACAAGAACTGCAAGTATATGGCGACTCACAACTGGTCATTCGATAAGCAATTGATGAATATCAGACCAAGGATGATAAACTCATGCCATATAAGCAAATGGTGGACACTCTAAAGACATCATATACTACTATCACTTTTGAGAAGATACCAAGAGACCAGAATCGAGCTGCTGATGCTATGGCTACCATCGCATCTCTCCTAGATCTTCCACAGAATTCAACACGCTATGAGTTCTTGGTAGAACAGCTTTGGATCCCTGCTTATGATATCCCCGAATCTGAGAAGATATGTTGCCTTGTCAGTTCTGAATCCTCATGGTACGGTGAATTCTACACCTATCTCCGTGATCACACCCTTCCTCCCAACCAATCGAATAACCAACGTAAAACCTTCATTTGCCAAACTGCTCGATATACCATTATTGCCGAAACCCTATACCGACGCGGTCTTGATGGTACTCTCCTTCGATGTCTGGAACAAGGTGAGATAACAAAGGCTTTGGAAGAAGTCCATGAAGGAATTTGTGGGACTCACTCAAGTGGTCCATCACTAGCAAAGAAACTCTTGCGCAATGGATACTATTGGCCATCTATGGAAAAAGATTCCTACTACTTTGTCAGAAAATGCAAGAAATGTCAAGTTCATGGTGACCTGATACATGCACCAGCCCAGGAACTGCAACCAATCACAACACCATGGCCTTTTTGGCAATGGGGCCTTGACCTTGTGGGTAAGACCATCCATCTTCATCCAATGGCCATAAATTCATTATTACCACCACTGAATATTTCACAAAGTGGATCGAAGTTGTTCCACGTACCCAAGTCACCAGTAAGTAGATCGCCTCATTCATCCTCAACTACATCATCTGCCGATATGGTGTACCCATGTCCATCATCACAGATAACGGTCTTCCTTTCAAAAATTAGAATGTTCGTGAACTTTGTGAGAAATTTCACATCCAACACCGCTTTTCCACCCCCTATTACCCACAAGGCAATGGTCAGGCCGAAGCATCAAATAAGAACATATTAAGAATCCTCAAGAAGACAGTCAATGATGCCAGCCGTGATTGGCATGTTCAACTAAATCCAGCGCTATGGGCATATCGAACTAGCATTCAAACCCCTACAGGTGCAACTCCTTATTCATTGGTCTATGGTGCAAAAGCTATCTTGCCTATTGAGGTCGAGATACCATCATTATGGGTTTCCTTGCATAATCTAATAGATGACGAAGCATATAGAGTATCTCATCTTCAGGACTTAGAGTTACTTGATGAGAAGCGACAAGCTACATACAACCATCTCAAAGCCTATCAGCAGTGCATGAGCAGAAGCTACAATCACCGAGTTAGACCTCGTACATTTGAGGTAGGTGATCTTGTTCTCCGAGAGAATCCTCACAACCAACCAAACAGAGAACATCAGGGCAAGTTTGAATCAAATTGGCTGGGCCCATACGTTGTCACTGCTGTATTTGGGTTTGGGGCATATCAGTTGGCTACTTTAGAAGGAGAACCGCTCGCAGATCCAATCAACAACATGCACCTCAAACGGTTTTATACCTAAGTTGTATAGAGCATCAGGATCCCCTACATACCAGAAAATACCAAAAACATTTAGAAAATGTCCTAAAGAAATACCGAAAAAAAAATAAAATAAAAAAAATGCATCCAAACGGTGAACAACCACTCCGGTGGCACCTTGGGTAAGTGCGATGGTGAAAACTTGGCAAACAGGCGCCACTCCTAAAAGGCTATGGCTCCATTGTCTTTCAAACTTGTTGCGATCACATCTACTTCATACATACATCCATCCATCCATCAACCATGGCTTGTTATAAATCTACAAATCCAAGAAAGTACTACATGCATCCTACATCCCACTTTTTTATAGTCATGTCTAAACTGGGGGCAATGCCTTTAACCTATTGATGGAAATGGATTCTACATTGTCTTGTGATTCATTAAAGTTCTTCATTTAAAACTATCTCACCAAATCCAAAACCATTCAAAATAAATTCAAAATCCAAAAACATCCAAAACACTTCAAAAAACCAAAAACATTCAAAACACTTCAAAAACCAAAAAATTCAAAAACAATACAAAATCCAAAAAACAACGAAAAACCATCGAAAATCAAACAAAAAAATGGCAACACATTGTACATACTCATCCGCGCAGATACCAAACAAACATTGTGATATACTCCACAAAATGACCACTTATCAATCGACCACACAATCAACATCAACACTCGAAACTATCTTCAACAAGGATGCATCCTTCCTTACCAAAACAAAGACAAGATGACATTTTCTTTGACAAGAAAATTCTGTTTACACTATCAAATACTTGGTTGATTTATGGTCTAGTAATTTATATCAGGTTCCTACGACATTGTTTGTGTATCTTCGACGCATTATTCCGATGAAGTTTTGGGGCATGTACTAATGGTGTCTACGTGGGAAGTTCACTAAGCCATGTGATCATAGGCAAAAATACAGTCATAGATCACTACGGCTTGCTGACTATAGCGTATACCTCGACCATATGAGCATGAACCATTACCAAGGATCCATATTCTTTATTCTTTATGTATATATTATTTGTTTGCAGGTACAATGCTCTTTCTTTGGTTCCTCCTATCTCATCCAAACTAGATAAAGGTTTTATCTCTTATTATGGTATGCACTTGTCTCAGGATATGATCAACCTAAGATCAAGGAGGACGTTCCAAGTCATGCATGAAAGGAGATAATCCTTATCTGTTCTGCAAGCAATACTCAGGTCAACTTGATCCATTATATCAAGTTGCTTGTATTAACTTGCTATATCAAAATCCATGTAAGGAATACTCAGGTCATCTTGAATCATTATGTCAAGTTGCTTGTATTTTCTTACAACATTTTAAAGCTCAATGATGAAAAATAAAGCACCATGGATCGTCATTTCATCTCATATGTATATATTGCATTTCATTGCATTCCACCCATCCATACATTCATAATAGCTGCATATCATGCATACATAGTCATAATAATGCATACTCTATTTTACTCATCTTCTTCCATAGGACTCGGTCCTAGTCCTCCATATCTTCTATCTAACATCGAATCCCCCCTCCCCCTCCCTATCTTGATCCTCAACATCATCCCAATCCCTTCATCGCTTCCCGTCCTCACTCATCCACAAAATTAAGCCAGTTACTCTATCTACACAGATACATCGACTCCCACGCACCTAGACTATCAACAGATACTCTGATCAAGTATCTTCGGGTTTCAACAGGTAATCGATCATGGTAATCCTACACTACATCAGGCATTTATCATAATGACCTAGTCTCAACAGGGTTGCCATGATCCCCCACAACCATCCATCACACGCACACACTATCAATTGATCAACCAATCAAACACAATCCAACAGACAATTACATCAATTGTCTATGTCTCAACGAGTATTTTGCTTCATATACCTTGACTTCATCAGACAATTACATCAATTGTCTAAGTCACATCAGGTCACTTTGATTCACTTCCTCAGACTTTATCATGTCCAAGCGACCAACTGACATCAACTGTCATGCTTTGACTTGACCGGGGCAATTAAACCGATTGCACCAGATTGTCCAACCAATTTTGATCAATTGTATAGCATCAATTCAAACCCCACACTACATCTGCTATGTATATCTTGCATGACCTCAGGGTACTCGTTGGCTTGTTATTTCTTCATATTCACTCCATTTTCTCCCATTCTTTCATCATTAGTTCTAATTTCTTCTATTCTACCTCCCCTCCACTTTTCATTCTTTTTCGAGAGATCGCCCGATTTTTCAAAAAAAATTCGGCCCATCTCTCGAGGGGGCATACCACCCATTAAATTTATATTTATGGGACATATTTCTTCACACCTATTTTTCTTTCTTTGAAACGACGCGATAAAACCGCACCGTCTCAAAGAGGGGCAAATGTAGTCACATAAATCTGTCCACTTAATTAAATGAATATTTAGTATTTATTTGATTATTTAACTATCAATCAATAATTAATTAAGTTAATATATTTAATTAATTCATCTTAACCCTCTTCTCCTATTAATTAAATAAATTATTCAATTTATTTGATTTAATTCACTTAACCAAATTCAGACCATTAATTAAATAAATAAATCATATTTATTTAATTAAATTTTCTCTCACATTTAAATAAATTAATATTTATTTAAATCCCCCAAAATCCCACCTCTCACATTTAAATAAATTAACATTTATTTAAATCACCTTTATCCTCCACCCACTTGTATTTTCCTACAAATGCAAGTTGCACAACTATTTTAAATAAATTATTTATTTAAATCACCTTTATCCTCCACCCACTTGTATTTTCCTACAAATGCAAGTTGCACAACTATTTTAAATAAATCATTTATTTAAATCACATTTATCCTCCACCCACTTGCATTTTCCTACAAATGCAAGTTGCACAACTATTTTAAATAAATTATTTATTTAAAAACTTATTTATCCTCACCCACTTGAAACCTTTAATGGTTTCCCTTAAAGTCTTCAAAATTTAATGGCTTTAAAGTCTTCAAACTTGATGGCTTCCTTCTATAGTCTTCTTAAGCCTTTAATGGTTTCTCTTAAAGTCTTCAAACTTAATGGCTTCCCTTAAAGTCTTCTTAAGACTTTAATTGCTTCCCTTAAAGTCTTCAAGCCTTTAATGGTTTCCCTCAAAGTCTTCAAGCATTTTAATGCTTTATCTTCCTTTTTCTCATTTAAATAAATTAATAATTATTTGAATATTTATCCAAATGCCAATTACACCATTTAATTGAAATAAATGATTTTATTTTAATTGAAAATACCAAAATTCCTCCCACTTGCATTTTCCTACAAAATCCACTTGCATGCCTAAACCCCTTCTAGATTCTTCTAAACCTTTCCTAATTAACCTAATCCATCCCCTAAATATTGTCACATTCCTAAGCAAATTGGAGTCACTTCTCAAAGACTCCAAAGTCTTTGAAAAGAAATTAATGCTGTGTGTGTTCAACAAATTAACCTCTAAAGTCTTCCAAACCACTTATGGCTCTTACATGACCATTAATGGTTAATTCCACTTGCACCCATGGTTAAGGACTTTGACCCCTAACTTAACCCTCATGTAACCCATGTGTCTCTTCAAAGCATTTATTTCTTTAACTAGGGTAACCATCATGTCCCCTCAAGCATTTAATGCTCCTTATCTCTCCTCTCAAGCCTCCTCATGGTGACACTTGTCAACATGGGATTGGGTTGAAAGTCTCACATGGATTGAATATCTTTCAATCCTAACCCTTGTTAAGATTACTCAATCTTAACCTTTCATTTCCCCATTTCTTCTATAAATAGAACCCTTCTCCTCAAGCAAAACAGAAGCATTAGAGTATTGTTGTTATACTGGTATTAGCATAGAGCTTTTTCATAGCATCACTATCTACACTTGCATAGCATTTTCTTATCATATTCAACCATCTTGAATCTCCATATGGCATCCATGGCTAGTGCTAAAAGCTGAGAGCTACACTCATTTGGGACTTGGAGAGGGGAGAAACAAGGGAGAAGCATCGAAAGGCATCATGGAAGCATCTTAGGGAGGCTCTTCTCCTTTCTTTTATTTTGTTAAACTTCTTTCATGCTTTTTGAAATTTCTTTTGATATGTTTGGAATGGTTTTTAGTTCTTTGTTTTGTTTTTATGGTTGAAACTAACTTATTAACATTGAACTTTGTTGTTGCCTTGTCCCCATTTCCATGACATCACCCGTAAATGTGACTAAACCAGTAATGGTGCTATTCCTTGTGTGTTGTAAGAAACCTGTACTTGCTATGTGTGCCATGGGATGGTGAAGTAATCAACCATGGGGAATATGTTTGCTTATGAGTATGGGAAACCATACCTATTTATGTGATGTTGCATATTTGTTCCCTTACTGAGTGCCAACCCACGGGTTGTTGATAAGTCAGTATGTGAAGGGGTAGCATTAGAAGTCACCATTCCTTGAATAGTATGAACAACATACGAGTAATGTCGATGCGAAGCGATTTTAGATTCCCTATCTCGAGGAAAAATATAGTTATATAATAAAATTGTATTATAGGTATACTCAATACTTTCCCTTGTGATGAACCGAATTATGAGGTTCATGTGTGCTAGCCTAATTCCTATCCCTTATTTTGAGCATATAGATGACAGTTCTTGAGCATATTGATGGATTTTATTGAAGCATCTTTTGCCTTGTCTTCATGAGAGGCGTGTTACTTTTCTTACATGAGTTGCCAATTGACTAGTGTTGGTAGACTTGTGGGTAGAACTTAGCCATGTATACCTTTGGCTTATGGTGAGTATCTTGAGAGGTATATTGCTATGTGAGGTGTGACTTGCGCGTGCCTTATCTATGAGGTACACTACCATGTGGGATACGTCCAATGTGTGCCCTTTCCGCTTGGAGTATTTCCATGCCATGCTGAGACACGATGCAGGATGTAGTAGATATTGCCATGCGGCCCACTGATAGGTATAGGGTAGAGCCATGCCGCGTGATGACTTGATGTGGGGTGATGTCGAGGTGCACACTGCCATGCCATGCAGATGTGTGACTAGGCCACACCACATGATGAGCTATTGCGATAGCTAGATGACTGTTCCTTCCTTCCTCATTGGTGGCTAGCTGCTAATCACGTAGTGATGTAATGTGCAATTATGATCTTCTTTTATTATTTATTTATTATTTATTTCCTTGTGGGCCAGTAATTTATTTTATTTTGACCTTGAAGGTTTAGCCACGATCTTGCAATCTTGTTCTTACTTGATTTGATGTTGCAATTCCAGAATTATTTTCTTGCCTTATTGTTGGAATTAACGATTATTATCTTTATACTTCTATACTTTGGTGGCTAAACTGGTTTATCCTTGTTGTTTTCGTATGCTGGTCTTGTGTTGCAATGCGAATTCCTCTCCAAGAATGTAGGAGATGGTCTTGGATGAGTGTATACGAGGAAGTAGATGTAGGGAACCTTGAGGATGGAGGTATGTGAGGCTGTGAGATAGCTAAGATCCACTACCTACCTATGAGTGGTGACTATCTCTTGGAGGCTAAACACCTTACGCAACAAGGGATATTCACGAGGGTCTTGTATGGAAGGTAGCATCGCTATGGTGTACCCTAGCACCATCAAGCCCTTGAGTGAGATGTTGGATATTGATGATCATGTTATTTGTTCTGAGATCAGGCATAGAGATGCTGATCGTGCATGTTATCTTTGACCGAGCATTAGACATGCTCACATGTGGCCTTTTGTGTTGTGCAATTCCAGTTATGTGGATGGTTATTATGTGTAATCATGGATTAAATGGTGTTAACTTGTCACTATGTTATGGGACATAGTCATTGGAATAGTTCTTATATGCCTAGAAAGTGTAAACAATTATGTTATATACGTTGCTCTTATTTAATGAAAGTTAACTTGGTTGTAGAAATTTATATTTGAAGCTAGTACTATGGGATAAAGTTTTGCTAAAAGAGGTATGGGTGAAAGAATTTGATCTGGATGGCATGTTTTCTTGTCATGTTGATAGATGAGTATGGTAACTGTTGTCTATATCTTTCAATTGCTTTAATTTGGTGTAATGAAAAGAAGGAAAAAAAAATTCTTATTTGTCTACTATGATTGTGTGTAAATTCTAGAATATTTTAAGAAGTGTATGATTTTAGATGCATTCTGTTAATGGATAATGACATTCATAGAGGATTTATAAATAATGTTTTAAATTGTTGACAAAATATTTATTTATGCAAATTGATAATTGATAATTGAGTTTAAGGGCTAATACGTGTTGTATGACTTCCGCTTAGCCTTGCGACTTCCAGGAGTAAGTCGGAGCCTAGGGGGGGGAGAATGTAATGCCCCTACCCTAGTCGGCCTTGTAAAACCCGTTTGACCTTGGTTGACTTCCTATGTGGCATTCTTGAATGGTGGAATTACCGTTATGTAATGTTGTAGATTAGACTATATAAATATTGTGCGTACCTATTTTTGTGCTTTTGTATCGGTTCTTGTGTAAATGTAATTGTTCCCTAATTCTTGTTATAAATATCGAGCTAACGCTTTCATTGAATATGTATATATATGTATGCTTGTGTGACTCATGGGTGTAGGAGATTGTAGGTACTGTACTGCCTAGGTGCGAGGTTCATCTCCATTGGGATTCGCAGGGTTGAGTATACCTCCTTCATCCTTAGGATTTGGATTAGGAGGTCATAAAACTCTCATCTTGACTTAGTCATGATCAGGTGAGCATTGTGTGTGGTCCGTCGGGTTTCTTTTTTGTTTGGGTTGTGTGTCGTGTGATTGGTGGACTTTCTTGGTTTACGTGCCTTGCATGTGGTAAATGGAGTATTTTATCCTTAGTATTTAATTCAATTTAATGTGTTGATTTACGCATTAGTAATTGAGAAATTAAAATAGATAGGTTTCTTTTATATGATTAATCGTTAATTTAAGAGATCGCCTTAATTATATTTGTAGCAAGCTTAAGTATCTAATTTGAATTAATGTGTTCATTTACGTATTATTAGTTGGGAAATTAAAATAAATAGGTTACTTTCATGAGATTAGTCATTTATAAAAAAAGAGTGCTTTATTTATGTTTGTAGCGAGTTTAGTTTAATAGTTAATTTTAAATAACGAATTTAATTAGTTTATGTGTTTAAAAAAAAAAAAAAAGAAGAGAAGATTTAAAGTCTTTTGGAAATAGAAATAATTTAACCACTTTTGCATTTTGGAAATGAAAGGGTAAATTTTATTATTTAAAGAAAATCATTTTTAATTTGTAAAGTTTGATATAGTGTAAAAGATTGATTTTGGAAATTAATTTAATTTAAATACTTTACCCTTGTTAATAGTTCGAAATATAAATGTTGGCTTAATTAATATGGAGAAATTAAAATTAAGATGAAATAAGAGAGAAGTATATTAATTAGAAAATCAAGTTAAATTAATTTAATAGTTGAAAAGAAGTATTATTTCTTCTTATTTTAAAAAAGGGATTAAATTTCAAAATTAGAAATTAGGTCAAAAGGGGTTTTCCATTTAACCTAAGTTGAAAAATATTTTTGGGGGTTGTTGAACTTTTGTGAAAAGAAAAATATGGGGATGGAGATTTGGGGATTTTGGGGAAGGATGGATTTTTCTACAGCTGCAGGTTGGGCTCTTCTTCAAAATTCTTGCCAGGAATGCTAAAGGAGGTAGGTTTCTTGTTTATCTTTATTCCATTGTAAATCAAAAGAAAATGTGGTTGGTTCTTCCTCATGAAATTCTGGTTTTTTTTTAAAGAAGAAAGATAATCCATGGATGTTCTTAAAATTTGAGTTCTAGTTTTGAAAATATTGGTGGATATTGGGTCAAGAATGTTTATATGGTTTTGTGATTTAGCAAATCTTGCCCATTTGAAAGTTATTGGTTTTTTTTTTTGGGAAAATCATGAACTTGCTGGGGAATTTTTCCCCATTTTTCTGTTTTGGTCTTTCTGGAAAAATGTATTACAATCCTTGTGTGGGACTGTGAATGAGATAAAATGGGGTGTTGATTTTGGTTTATTATTATCTTAATTAGATGGGTTATTGTTTTGATTATATTTATTTTAAAATCATTTATATTAAAAAAAATTGTAAATCGAAATGTGTTGGTTTTAAAATAAATTCAAAAATTATTTAGCGGCTAGGGCTAGAGGGTGGAGGAGTCGGGGGCTCTACCCGCCCCCTCCTCCCCGCAGGCCATAGGGGCCTGCAGTCACTAAGTGGCCGCAGGGTTCCCTACATTCACAGTGGCCACAGGGTAAAACCTGCGTCCACGGTGCCCGCAGGGAAACCCTGCGTCCATAGTGGCCGCAGGGGTGCCCTGTTCCACAGATCGGCCGCAAGGGAGCTGCGAGGGTCCCTGCCTCTTCCTTGTTGGAAGGTGGGCCCCGTAGTGTCCCCTCCAAGTTTCTTTAAAGTATTTATTTATTTAATAAAAAAAGAATTTTTTTTATATATATAAAAAAGATTAATAAATCTTATGTTTTAGAAAAAATAAAAATATGGATAGATTTAGTTATGAATTAATATACTTGATAACATTAATCTCTGATTTATATATATTATTAATATATATAAATTATAATTTGTGGGTTAATGTGGGTTTTAAATAAATGCTAATTTAGATAATCCATATAGTAATATATGTTATTAACCATATATTGATTATTGCTAAACTCTGATTTTTATATAGCATTAGTATTTTTATTAATTATTAATTATGGATTAATGTGGATATTAAATAAATGTTATTTTAGATAAATCCATATATTAATATATATTACTAATTATATATGTTTTTTTTTGGTTCCTTTGTAACGAATAAAGGAGTGAATTAACCATTAGTATTCAGACGTTAATTTTATTTGGTTAGATATAAATTGAGATACATGTATACTTGCTTTATATATATGCAAGAGATTTATAAATCATTGGGGAGCGTTTTCTTTTCATTTCAAAGATTCCTTTTAAAGTATATTTTCTTTTGAATAGGGTATAATTGTGTTGCTAGAGAGGGGACTGGTGTATAGTTCTAAGCCAATATGCCAATGATGTTTATCTAAGGATTAAATAACATATCTAGACGAGTGATGTTTACATTTATGTGAACTTGGTTGGAAAACTTGTAGAGATGTATTTTCTAACTGAAGTGGATTTTTGTATATTGGTTGTGTTTGCCTAAAAGGCAGAAATGTATATGACATGTAACTTATGTAATCCTAACTATATTAAATGCCAGAGGGGTCTTGCAGTTGAGCAGACCTGGAGATGTAGCCCTTTAGGGGTGAACTCCGAGATCATATTTGTGTTATGCGATGCTTTTGTTCCACCTGTTTTATTCTTAGAGCTAGCATGTATGGTTGCATTTTGTATGTGAATAATGGGAATTTAATGAAGTTATTTCTTGAATGCATGAATATAGTCCTCTTGTTAAATGTAGTAATTAAGGTCATAAAAGATTGTAAATATGATTATGGAAAGTAATTTGTTAATGTTAACGGAAAGAAGTAAGCATGGAAAGAAACTCGTTAGGTTACAAATATTGGATTAACTTGTTATAAAGCTTGAAATTTGAGCGTATTGAATGGGTAACAAATATTGGGATTACATCATAATATCTAAGTTGAAATCAAATGGATGAACCTCATTCAACTACTTACCGTATTATCTTAATAAATGAACATCGTCATGTTAGCTATATTTCCCTAAATTGGATAAATTTATTTAATTGTTTACGCTTTATCCTAAAGCAAATAATCCTCACCAGATTAGTTTTATAATTGGATAAACTCAAACTGGCTATCCATATTATAACCTTAATAAATGAACTTCTTCATGATAGCTATAATTGAACTAAAACGGGAGAACTCATTTAGTTGTTTATATCTTACCCATAGCAAATGTACTTCTTCATATTAACTCTATTTAAAACTAAAAAGAGTGAACTCATTAAGTTAGTTATATTTTAATCCTAATGGATGATCGTCACTATGTACTTATATTTTTAATCCTGAAAGAATGAATATCATCTTGCTAACTATATTTTAATTAAAGGGGTGAACTCATGTGGCTATAGTACATTTTCACCTTAATGAATTGAGCTCCATCTCTTAGTATTATTTTAACTTCAATGAATGAACTTTTTGGCTAATTACATTTTATCCTCTATAAATGAACTACGACTTATTAGTTGGTTATGTTTAAAACCCAATGAAGGAACCTCATTTTATTGTTTACATCCTAATTCTTAATGAATGAATTGCATCTTATTAGCCATACTTTTAACTATACAGGATGATCTCATTTGTGGTTGGTTACTTTTAAACCTAAATGAATTTACTTCGTTATATTAGTCGCATTGTATCTAAAATAGATGGACTCATCAAGTTAACCCTACTTAAACCTTAATGGGTGAATTCTTAAGTTAATTTGTGTTTTAACTTCATTGAGTAAATATCCTCTTGTTAGCCTCATCCCCAATCTTAATAGATGAAACGCTTCCTAAATTCTAAAATGTCTTTTCATCGAACATAGCATATCCATGTCTTAAGCATTATCTCGTAATTAAGATATCCAGCTTAAATGGATCAATTGTCCCGAGTTGAGTTATGTGTGAGGTTATGTAATCGCGTTGGGAAACTCCTTAGGTTCGTTTAGTCTTCCGCTGTGTTATCTAAGCTTTAGATAACTCCAAATTATCTTAATGTTGTGACTTATTATTAACACTCTGAATTAGTATTATAAAAAAAAAATATTTACACTCCATTTGAGTATTCTTAACTTAAACCCTTCGGGGTTTCCTGGTGGGGCATTACATCATCACAAGCCTTGATGGTTATTTTCTTTTTTGGGTCCACTGCAATTTCTGAATATCCCAAAGTGTTTATCCATAATTGATATTTGAGTGGGTATTCTTTGTAATTGCTCTACTAAATTGTATTGTTGTGAAATGGATGTTGGGTCTTTTTTTATACCTGGAAAGGTAATCTTTGCTTTGCTTCTCGTAATAACATTGATTGGCTCTGAAGATGGATTATCTTTAACAATGATAACATTTACCACATCATCATATGTATAAGTGTAATTCACTTTGTCTTTTCCTTTTTCATCTTTTAATTGGGATGGTTCACCTTTGTCATAATTCGGAAGTGGAGTTTTGAAAGCTAGGTTTGATTCATTTGTATTATGGATATCCACTGTGATGGTTCCATTATCAATTAGATCTTGGATAAGGTGTTTCAATCTCTAACAATCATTTGTTTGATGTCCTTTATTCTAATGGTAATTGCAAAAATGATTGTCATTCCACCAATTTGGCTTGATTGGTGGTTCATAACTTCTTGCTTCTGGTAAAACAATCAATTTGTTGGCAAGCAAAGTTTTTAGAGTTGATTCCAAAGGTTCTCCAATGTTTGTGAATTTCCTCAAAGGATTGGAGAAGAAGGACTTGGCTTTATTGTTTTCTAGATTGCTATTGAATGGGATTTGACTTGATGGATTAAAGATTGGCTGTTGTTGTTTTGTAGCACTATTATCATCATTTCCTCCATTGCTGACATTCCTATTCTTTGAACCAGAACTTGGGTTTGTCATTGTTGTTGTTGTTGTTGTAGGAATTATTGTAAAGTTTTAGCTCTCCTTTCTTTACCATCACATTCTCTATTTTTAGACCATTCTCAATCATTTTGGCAAAAGAGGGAGGACATTGCATTCTTAGTCGATAACTCATTTCACTGATAAGATTATCAATGAATATGTCCATTTTTTCTTGATCAGGTACATCTCGGGGATACCTATTAAACATGAGTTTCCATCATTGTAAGAAGATCATAAAAGATTCACCATTCTTTTGTTTAACATTGCATAGATCCAACATTGTTATCTCATTCCTTATATTGTAGGAGTATTGTGAAATAAATCTATTCACAAATTCATCAAAAGATTTGATTTCAGATGGTAATCTTGAAAACCACTCCATTGATTGTGCATTTAAACTCCTAGGAAAAAGATGCATAAGGTAAGTCTCATCATGAGAAAATTCCTTGCTCATAGTACAAAACTCCCTAATGTGATCCCGAGGATCGGATTTTCCATCGTATTTGTCATATTTAGGAATCTCGCAATGTTGCAAAAATGGTAGCATATTCAAATTCTTATTGAAAGGATATGAACATATATATTCTAATGAATACTTCTTGGAGCTTGTTCCATTTTGCATTTTTTGTATCTGTTGTTGTAGAGTTTCCATTTATTCAGTAAGGTTTAACAATGGATTATCCACATAGTTTCTCCTTGTTTCTTCGTGAGTTCTTTTATTCAAATCTTCATTGTTTGGATCATCTATGTTTTGAGTGTTACTTGCCTCCACATCTTGTTTCAAGCTTTCTATGTTAAAGTTGTGGTAGTTTAGCTCCAAATTTTGCCAACATCAAGAGATATTTCTCTTTTTGCTTTGCTAACAATTTTTCCATTAGCCTATCAAATTTGAAATCTTGCTCAGGGTCTCTAATGGTGCTATTGACTGCTTCTTCGTCAACATCGGTAAACCCAAAAGTTTGGAATGTAGGATTATCTTCTTCCTCCATTTGTTGTTTTCTCAGTTTTTCGTATTGAGCTCTAGTCCAAACTGGCATGTGATTATTTCAAGATTTTTATAATTTCCAAAGGACAAAGTCAATAGGCGATTATTGGTTTAGGTAGATATGCTTTGTTGATTTTACCACTATTGTTTGTTCATTGTGATAAAACATCTCTTTGTTGAAAAGCACGTCCTTGTAAAATTTCTCCATCAAACTCTGTATCGCAGTCACATAAGTAGTGACGAAAACAGTGTAGGACTGTCCTATGTTTTAATAAGATCTTGCGATTGATATACAAGAATCTTAATCTTTTCTAGTAGCTTTATAACTAGGTTTTCTTTTCTTAAGGTGATACTTAAAAGTCATATAAGCATCTGACAATTTACAAGTTTGTTTGATTCCAATGTTGGTACAATTCTAATTTTGATATAATCTAGGTTCAAAATAGGAAATATATGTCCAAGATTATGAACCTAGTATAGATTGATCAAGCTTCGTGATAGAGGATTTGATTATCCCGATGAGAGACTTGACAATGATGTCAATTTTTTTGCACTTAAGATGTTTGAATCAATAGCTTGTTGAATGTTTATGCTTATAGAAACCTTTCAGGAATAACCTATTGGATTAGTGACCCAGTTGTTCAGCTAGTTTGAAAATACGCGATGGTTTAGAGACAAATCTATTTCAAGAATTATTTCGATATTGATGTTTTGATACTTTAGTTTGATCTGGTGTTTCAAATGTTGGAAATCTTTTTGTATTACCCTTTTGATCAATCTTTCCAACAATTTGTTGGATTTTTGCTCATTCGTAGATGATAGTTTCCTTCAATTTTTTTGACCATTTGGAACATGTTACAGACATAAAAGACACAATGTTTAATAAACAAAATTCACAAGCAAGTATAAATCTTATGGAAGGCTGAGACAATAGTATTTGAATCTCACATGGGGTTTCCCCCAAGGCTATGCTATTTAAAGAAGATATCTATATGCTTGACCCCACTGGATCCACCCTCGGCACTCACTTCTCTGGGGAAGCCAAGCACCAGTTTCCATGAAAACTCCTCATGACAAACTTTATATCTCTACTAAGAACTATATGTGTCTGAGCTACTTCAAAGGTCCGACCTCCTGTGCCAATAAATAGAAGGATTTTGGCAACTAGTACAAGTGGTTTTTAGTAAAGGCTTCTGGTCATGTGGCCATACATGCGACACTTTTAGCTCTGTAAATACTAAAGGTTCCCAACCTATAGAGGTTACGCTCCATAGGGTTTATGGGGAAACACAGTGTCGGTATGAACTTATCAGTACATGTTGTTTGGGACTTTCGTCACAAACATGATTTATTTAGAGTGGATTGGAAGGAATTGGCATTAGCCCATTTCCACTTTAGGTCATTCCCCTCTCACTAGCCCCCTCAAGGCAGCTCGGGAAGGCAGACCCTCTAAAGGTTTTAAATGCTTGAAAGTAAAGAAAGCATAAAAGAGTGGATTTGGCTTTTTGATCACCCGATTAAGGGGAGAGCATATACCTACCACTTTCGAGACATGTAATATAAGTGTTCTTTTTAACTTTTCATAGCAATGTGATCTATCCTCTATTTGGAGATGTTGCTCCAACAAGCATGGTGTTTATTTTAGCATTTTTTAAAAGTCTACATGCAACTATTTTAGAGAAGTTACTAAAAATGCAAGTTGCATGCTGTCAATTTATCCTCTTAGTTAGACTAAATGAGAAAGACATGATATATTACTTCCCAAAATAAGGCTTTAAATTAACTAGGTGAGGAAATGCATAAAATTTGCCTTAAACACCATCCTACATATGCATGTTAGTAGTTTGAAAAATTTAATTTCTTGGACATTCGAACCTGTAAGAAATTTTTGTTAGTTTCAAACAAAAGCGCTATTCTAACATATGCACTATCTTTCACCTCAAAAGCTCTAATCTACAAAGAAAAAGTGCTAATATGCACTACAAAAGTGCTAATCTGCACTACAAAAGCGCTAATCTGCACTACAAAAGCACTGCTCTGTGGACTCAAAAGCATGATTTCTTCAATAAATGCGCTAACCTAGCGGACAAAAGCATTAACCTGTAATGCAAATGCACATATTTTTAGACAAAAGTGCTAATCTGAATGGCATATGCGTTAACCTGAGATGCAAATGCGTTAACCTAAAATGCAAATGCACTAACCTATCGAGCAAAAGCGCTGTCAGAATTCACACATGCATGAATTTGCATTACAAATGCGTTAATTTTACTTTTACAAGATTTTTAAAGGTATATGCGAGGTCCATGAGCCCCACGGTGGGTGCCAGAATGTGTGGACTTGAATTTCATCCTTAGAATGCTACCTGCAACAAGTTAGTTTCACAAAATACCAATGGAAATGCTAAAGGAAATCCAAACTCAACCAATGAAACCACATGAAATACATATGAAATAAAAATGCTAATAAATTCATGATTTATGTCTCATTGTGTCCTAACTCCACTGTTCCTAGTTGTAGATGGTATGCTCTCAGACAATGCACTGATAGCTTCTAAGATGGCATATGAAGAATGGACTAATAAGTGATAGTTCACAAATGCTATGATATGCAATACTACTTGATTATACTAAAATGATTATTTTAAAATGCTAATTGCTTCAAGATTAAAAGTCACGGATGCATAAGTTTTACAAATGATTTGCTTGAAAATGCACTTGAAATATAACTCTCTCTCAACTGAAGCTCTTGATTTTATAGACCTTGAGAGGATGAGATGATGTGGCTTAGATCAACGGTCATGATCAGATCTACAGATTTGGATGGCTGTGAGAAAAGGTGAAGGTTGAGAGAAAGGGGGAAGGAGAAGACAAGTGTCACTCATCTCACCTTGACTGGGTTGCTGACTGAAGGAATCTAGGGATGGTTGGAGAAAATTTAGGCATGAGAGGACAAGTGGACTCAAGTCCTTCCGAAGATGTAGGGGGTGTTGGAGAGAACATAGAAGATGGTTATGAAATATGTGTACGTACACAATATTCATTGAATTTGGAGGTTGAAGATAAATGATGAATTAATATTTAAGAAATATTAATTTCCTTAGCCACATGATGGATGAGTTGGCAAAGGGAAGATGAAGTGGAGATGGAAGGATGAGTTGGAAAAGAAAGATTAAATAATTTAAGAAATTATTTAATATTTGAGACTATAGGATAGGAGAATAACTATTAAATATTAGATATTTACTTGATTGAAGGAGATAATTAAATATTAGATATTTATTTAATTAGAGGAATAATTAAATATTAGATATTTTATTATTTTAGAGGAATAGGATAGATGAATTAATTAATAGAAAGACACGAAATGAATTAAATAGATTTTTTCAAATTAACTATTTTAATAGAAGAATAATTATTAAATAAATATATAATATTTATTTTATAGCTCATAGCCATTTTTATGTGTATACAAAGACCGTTTGATGATCGTAGATCAATGGTTGAAGTTTTATTTCGGCCCAAAATTTTGAAGGAAACGTATTTCTCTAGAAAGTCTGTGGAATGTCAATGGAGACATGTATCAAATCTTAACCCCATGCCTTAACCTTGATTATCGATTACAACTGGTTAGTAGGTTACGTGGATGGTCGATAATGTTGGATGGTCTTAATTGACATTTATTAATGTCTTGTCACTGCCATTCTCTTACTGCGATCCACTCAACACACACAACTTCCAATTTGGTAGTGGCACTAATGATATTACCAATTTTGCACACTCGTGCATTTATGGGAAAGATTTACAGAGAGATACGAAAGATTTAAAAAAATTTAAAGCACAAAGGAATTAAGAGGGTTAGAGAAGGAATTGCACAATGGTATCGATAAGTGTGACCATGTCAACACAAACCTAACATCCATCAATTTATAATTTTAAATATATTATTTAAGCCCATTCAATGATTGTAGGTCAATGATTAAAATTTTATTTTGGTCCAAATTTATGAGGGAAACGTAGTTTTCCAGAAAGTCTCTGGAATGTCAATGGAGACACATATCTAATGTTAACCCCACACCTTAACCTTGATCGTTGATTGCAACTAGTTAGTAGGTTACGTAGATGGTTGATAATGTTGCATGGTCCTAATCGACATTTATTAATGTTTTGTCACTGACATTCTCTAACTGCAATCTACTCAACACACACAGCTTCCAATTTGGTAGTGGGACTGACAATATTACTAATTTCGCACACTCATGCATTTATGGGAAATATTTATAGAGAGATACGAAAGATTTAAAAAAATTTAAAGCACAAAGGAATTAATAGGGTTAGAGAAGGAATTTCTATTTATAGACGATCTACGCTTCTTTCTTCTTCAATTCACCTTTTAAATTCTACCTTTGGTTTAGGTGTTTAGGCTGTATAATTTGATATTCATATTTATGAAGATGGACACTCCTATCTGGTTGAGAAGCACATTTGAGGAGGACTAGAAGGCCTTTTTGGGATTGGTCAAAGACATAACCGTCACATTAGTTTGTAAGGAGGTTGGGATTTTTACAAACGAGGTTGTGAGGATGGTGTTGGGCTGAGAGTTTTTGCAAAATATTGATAGTGTTGGTATTTTGGTATGGTTTTGTCATTGATGTCAACACCTACTGAAAACAAGCACTTTGGAGATCCAGCAACATTCACCGGCAAGCAAGTAACTATTACAACAGTTACTGGTATATGGTTCACCGACAGGATATAATGTTCACCGACACCTGGAATGATATGGAAGATACTTGGTAATGTTAAAGACATCATGTGGATACCTTGTTTTGAAGAATTAATCATTGGTATATTCATATTTGCATATTTGCCTTTACCGACAAATAGGTCCAGGTTATCTAGGGTTACACCGACAGGTTTATCTTTTCCAGATCAGCATGGCACGCTATGGAGATGATTTATTATTGTTGTAAATGTATTAAGCCGACATGTTCAATCAGTTATTGCATCAGATATGGTATTGTTTGTAAAATGATTTTATTGTAATATCTTGTAGAGCCGACCTACTAAAATTGGTCTTAGGGTATGGTATATATGTAAGATCTTATTTGTAAGATCAAGTGTGGAATGCGAAAAAGTATTCAATGAAGGTATATGCGAGATCAAGCAAAGGTATACACGAAGACATCATTTGAAGGTGAAGTTAGGTTTTTGTAGAAGCATATCAGCATTACACCGGTACTGAATCCAACATATGAAGATGCTATTTTGTGTAATACATTCTTATTGGATTTAACCATCCAACTGTAGTCAGTGTGACTCCCATTTTGTGTTTGAGTAGTGGGCTCTAGGCTGTTGGCCTTTCTGCATGTGCAGACCCCATTATGTACACTTACTATCTGCAGTAGTATCATCTGATTGTGGGTAAGGTTTCCCACCGTGGTTTTTACCCTTACAGGGTTTCCACGTACAAATATTGGTGTTATGTGTTGTGGATGACTTTATGTTTATGTTTCATGCATTAATCCTTACCGGTATAGCAATTTACTATTAACACCATCTACCGGCATACTTAACTGGTTTATCGATATTAAGCGTTAAGTTGGTTAATTAGTTTTTGGTTTGAATTTATTCGACAACTGATTCACCCCCCCCCCCCCCCCCCCCTCTCAGTTGTCTCTGGGACATAAAAATTGGTATCAGAGCCTAGTCCTCTTTTGTAGAAGTTTAACAACTTGAGGAGATCCAATGTCGACTAATTATTTCAGGAAGGACAATCCTAAACTTGATGGAACCAACTATGGGATATGGAAGATCAGAATGGAGACACATCTAAATTGCATTGGTAAAGACATCTAGGAAGTTACAAAGAATGGTTATACTGCTGCTGTAGCTGGTCAGACTGCTCCAACTACCTTAGCTAAAGATGAAGAGAATGATTGCAAGGCAAGAGAAGCACTTTTGAGCGCATTATCAGATCAACAAATCATGGGATTATCAGATAGGTCTACTGCTAAAGCTATTTGGGATCATTTGGAAACACTAAATGAAGGAGATTCCATAGTCAAGATTGCAAAACTTGAAAGCTTCCGAGTCAGGTATGAACATCTAAAAATGGAAGAAGATGAAAGGATTTCTGCTTTTATGTAAAGAGTAAATGAAATTGTTTTGGGTATTAAATGTTGTGGAGGAACCTTGAGTGAGGATGAAATTATTTCAAAAATATTAAGAGGTTTGCCACTGGCATATAAAATGAAGGTTACTGCTATAAATGAGTTGAGAACAATGCCTAATACATCAGTAACTAGGGATACATTGATTGGAAAACTTTCAGCCTTTGAAATTGAGGAATTTGGTCCTGTTGCTACTATAAAGACAGATTTGGCCTTTAAAGCATCAACATCATCTGCTCCATCATTTGATAAATCAGACTAGAGAGCCTTTTATGCAAGAGAACTTGAAGAAACTAGAAAGGAGAATGAAGAGCTTGAAGAGCTTGAAGCATTATTTGCAAGAAAAATGCCAAAAGGTCCAATTGGAAGTAAGTATGAAGGTAAAGCACCCTTTAAATGTTTTAACTGCAATAAGATTGGTCATATGGCTTCGAGATGCCCTGATAGACATGCTAGACTAAGAGAAGAAGCTAGAAGAACATACAAGCCTAATCCTGAATATCAGAGATACATATTTAAGAAGAACAAAGACAAATCCTGTTACATTGCTGATGAAGGTGTGACTGATGATTCTGATGAGGATTCAACAGACAATGGATGGGTTTTTATTTCTATAACAGAAGATCAACTGACACCTACTGCTCAACTGGTAGAACAAGCCCTAGCAGCTAAAGTTGAAGAAAATGATGAATGGATCATTGACTCAGGATGCTCACATCATATGACTGGAGACAAAGGTAAATTCTTGAACTTTCAAGAATACAATGGAGGTTTAGTAAGATTTGGAGATGACAAAGCTTGTTCAATCAAAGGTAAGGGTTCAATATCTCTTGATGGTAAGCATAACACTGACAATGTCTACTATGTTGAAGGATTAAAGCATAATCTTTTAAGTGTTGGTCAATTAGTTGAGAAGGGATTTCAGTTACAATTTAAAAATGGAAAAAGTAAAATCATGAATAGAACTGGTTTGAAAATTGCAACCGGTAATCAGACTAGAGGCAATATCTTTCATTTGAATAATAGTGAAAAGGCATGCTTGATTGCACATATAGATGAAAGTTGGTTATGGAATAAGAGACTATGTCATGTAAACTTTGATTGTATGGTAAAAATCGGTACTTCTAAGGTAGTTAGGGATCTACCTAAAATTGTGAAACCTCAGAATACAATTTGTAAGGAATGTCAATTTGGAAAACAAGTTAGAGCTAGTTTCAAAAGTATTCCAGAAAAATCCAATAATGCTCTTGATTTAATTCACACTGATTTATGTGGTCCAGTTAGAACTAGAAGCTTACAAGGTGATAGATATTTCATGCTAATTATTGATGATTATTCTAGAATGTGTTGGGTTACTTTTCTCAGAGAAAAATCAGAAGCACTTGGAAAGTTCAAACTATTCAAAGCAATGGTTGAAAATGAAACTGGTAAGAAAATCAAATGTTTAAGATTAGATCAAGGAGGAGAATTCACATCTCAGGACTTTAATACATTCTGTGAAGTGAATGGAATCAAAAGACAGTTATCAGCACCTCAGACACCACAACAGAATGGAGTTGTTGAAAGGAAAAACATAACTATCTTGGATGCAACAAGAAGTATGTTATCAGAAGAAAATCTACCACATGTGTATTGGAGAGAGGTAGTTAGCACTGCTATCTATACATTCAACAAAGTTCACATCAAAGGTGAAACCGGTAAGAACCCTCATGAATTATGGTTTGGTAATACTCCTACTCTTAAGTATTTCAGAATTTTTGGAAGTAAATGTTATATTAGAAGAGATGAGTATGTTGGCAAATTTGATCCTAGAAGTAATGAAGGAATATTTCTTGGTTATTCATCTAAGAGCAAGGCATATAGATGTTTTAATAAGAGATTGCAGAAAATTGTTGAGAGTACAAATGTAAAGATTGATGAAAAATTCAGAGGAGCTTCAAGGTATATAGACTCTGAACTGGCAACAGAAATTGTGACAAATGAACCTATACTGAATCCATCGATACAGAATGAAGATCTAGTTACCCCGGTATCATCAGAAGATTCCACAATAATTGAAGAACAACAACAAACTAAGACACCCCGGTATGTAAGATTGAATCATTTTGAAGATCAGATAACTGGAAACAAAATTAAAGGAGTTATGACGAGGAAGATTGGAAAATGAAGAGGTATGTCTTATTTCTCAAATTGAACCATCATCTATCAATGAGGCATGTGAAGATAAATTTTGGATTAAAGCTATGGAAGAAGAATTAGGACAAATTGAGAAAAATAATACTTGGACATTAGTTCCCCGGCCTAAAGATAAAAATGTAATTGGAACCAAATGGGTATTTAGAAACAAACTTAATGAAGATGGTAAGGTTGTCAGAAATAAAGCAAGACTAGTGTGTAAGGGATATTCTTAGAAAGAAGGAGTTGATTACAATGAAACCTTTGCACTGGTAGTCAGAATTGAGGTAGTTAGATTATTCTTGGCTTTTGTAGCTCACAAGGACTACAAAGTTTATCAAATGGATATTAAATGTGCATTTTTGAATGGAGATCTTGAAGAAGAATTATATATTGAACAACCTGATGGATTTTCTTTGATAGATGACAATGATATGGTTTGCAGGTTAAGAAAAACTCTGTATGGATTGAAACAAGCCCCAAGAGATTGGTATGCAAGGTTGGATAAATATCTTTTGAAGATTGGTTATACTAAAGGAAATGTAGATAGCAATTTATAGTACAAAATAACTAATGATGACATCTTGATTATTGAAGTATTTGTTGATGATATAATCTTTGGAGGAGAAGATAGATTATGTAAGGAATTTTCTATTAAAATGCAACAAGAATTTGAAATGTCTATGATTGGAGAAATAAAATTCTTTTTAGGTTTGCAAATTTCTCAGACTGATAAAGGTATATTTTTGAGTCAATCCAAGTACTTGAAAGAATTACTAAAGAAATTTGGGGTGGAGAACTCTAAACCAGTAAGCACACCTATGACTACAAATGACAAATTATCTCAAAGGGATGAATCTACACCTGTTAATCCAACTAGATACAAATCTATGATAGGAGGTTTATTGTATTTGACACAAACCAGGCTTGATATTATGAATGCAGTATGTGTTGTTTCTAGATTTCAAAGTAATCCTAGGGAAAATCATGAATCAACAGTAAAAAGGATTTTCCGATACTTACAAGGCACAACAAATCTTGGATTATGGTATCCTAAAGATGAAAATTTTGACCTATGTGCATACACAAATGGAAATTGGGCAGGAGATGTGGATGATAGAAAAAGCACCACTGGAGGAGCATTCTTTCTTGGAAAGAGATTAATTTCTTGGTTGAGTAAGAAATAGAGTTGTACATCTTTATCAACAACAGAATCAGAATATGTTGCAGCAGCAACTAACTGTACATAGGTACTATGGCTTAAGCAAAGGTTGAAAGACATTAAGGTAAAATGCAAGGAGCCCATTATTATATATTGTGATAACACTGTAGCAATTGATATATCTAAGAATCCAGTATTACATTCTAAAACAAAACATGTTTCTATCAAATTGAATTTTCTAAGGGAAAAAGTTGAAGAAAAGGAGATAAAACTGGTTTATGTGAATACTAAAGAACAACTTGCAGATATTTTTACAAAACCTTTGCCTAAGGAGACCTTTGAATATCTAAGAGATCAGCTTGGAGTCATACCACCACCGGTAGAGACTTAGATAGTTGATGATTGTCATCAACCGATAGAATTAAAAAGACAAATTTTTTATTCCGGTCTTTGATGAGGAAGCTACTTCTCAGGGGGAGTAGTTGGTATTTTGTATGGACTTGAATTTTGTAGCTTTGGCATTTGATGTCAAAGGGGGAGAGATATCTATGGAAAAACACATTATCTTTTCAAGAATGATTGGTATTAATCTTTGGATAAACACATATTACTCCCAGGGGGAGAAATTGTTGTTTAAGGGAGATTGATTGGTTTTTGGTATTTGGCATTTCTGTTTTGGCACTTTGATGGTTTTTCCATCTTGTGTTTCCATCAATTCCAAAGGGGGAGATTGTTGGTATTTTGGTATGGTTTTGTCATTGATTTCAACACCTACTAAAAACAAGCACTTTGGAGATCCAGCAACATTCACCGGCAAGCAAGTAACTATTACAACAGTTACTAGTATATGGTTCACCGATAGGATATAATATTCACCGGCATCTAGAATGATATGGAAGACACTTGGTAATGTCAAAGACATCATGTGGACACCTTGTTTTGAAGAATTAATCATTGGTATATTCATATTTGCATATTTGCCTTTACCGACAAATAGGTCCAGGTTATCTAGGGTTACATCGGCAGGTTTATCTTTTCCAGATCAGCATGGCACGCTATGGAGATGATTTATTATTGTTGTAAATGCATTAAGCCGACATGTTCAATCGGTTATTGCATCGGATATGGTATTGTTTGTAAAATGATTTTATTGTAATATCTTGTAGAGCTGACCTACTAAAATTGGTCTTAGGGTATGGTATATATGTAAGATCTTATTTGTAAGATCAAGTGTGGAATGCAAAAAAGTATTCAGTGAAGGTATATGCGAGATTAAGCAAAGGTATACACGAAGACATCATTTGAAGGTGAAGTTAGGTTTTTGTAGAAGCATATCAGCATTACACCGGTACTAAATCCAGCATATGAAGATGCTATTTTGTGTAGTACATTCTTATTGGATTTAACCATCCAACTGTAGTCAGTGTGACTCCCATTTTGTGTTTGAGCAGTGAGCTCTAGGCTGTTGGCCTTTCTGCATGTGCAGACCCCATTATGTACACTTACTATCTGCAGTAGTATCATCTGATTGTGGGTAAGGTTTCCCATTGTGGTTTTTCCCCTTACAGGGTTTCCACGTACAAATATTGGTGTTATGTGTTGTGGATGACTTTATGTTTATGTTTCATGCATTAATCTTTACCGGTATAGCAATTTACTGTTAACACTATCTACCGACATACTTAACTGGTTAACCGGTATTAAGCATTAAGTTGGTTAATTAGTTTTTGGTTTAAATTTATTAGACAACTGATTCACCCCCCCTCTCAGTTGTCTCCGGGACCTAACAGATAGATACCGAGTTAACACAGACAATATGTCCTAGTTTTTAGCATCTCTTCTCAAAGAAGACAAGGTGGATATGTCGATGCTCTTAAGGAAGATCTTCAAAGAAAAATTCTTGGGGGATGATGTTCAAGTTGTCATCTTTGCAGAAATAGGGGTGGGGATCCTTTGGGCAAGTGATTTATGCAAGCTTCTCCAGCCAGACCGAAATGTGGATAGGCAACCTTTTATTTTGAACCTGAATGCTGAGCAGCTAACACGACATAGGAAATGGGTGCGTATTGGTAGGGATTTACTTTAGAAATGGTTTCTCCTAGATGAATTTCCAGATTACAGATGGCTCGATGAATTCTCAGAGCTTATCCTCTCTAGAGAATTCTACTTAGATGAAGGGGAAGATCCTTAGGGTTTACCCATGAAGGGTTTCAGTTTTTTGTTTTATTTTTTGGATACCATCATACCACTAGTCCACTGCCAGTGCTCTAGTTTTGTTTTTTTGGCTAGTTCCTCATAACGTCCCTCATTTTGGCTTTAAAGTTTTGGAGGAACTCCGACAGTCAACTATTGTAAATTTGTGGAACATATTAATAAATTTTTTGCTTTTTATGGATTTAAAAAATGCTTTCAGTCTCATTCTTTTGCACCTAGAAGATTCCAATTTGTGAATGAAATGGCCAAAATTGTGTCACTGTGTGTACTAATTTATGGGCAAAATTGAAATTACAATGCAGTACCGAGTTAATAATTTGTGAATCTGAAAATGAACCAAACAAATGTATGTGCGTGATTTTGTGAATCGTTAACAAAATGAAATTACAATACAATAGCAAGCACTTGGTTAATAATTAAGAGTTAGTTGAGTAGTAATAATTTCATAAAAGAAATACATGACGGCTAGAAAATACGGTGGTTAGGAAAAGTAGGAGTGAAAATGGATACACCCATTCTTCTAAGGGCCACAAAAAGGAAAATGGCCTTCATTGGCAGGATTACAGACAAGAGGCTAGTCTCAACTTTAAGAACAGACCATCATCTTGTCCTGCATGCAATCAAGATGATTCTGGGAGAAGAATTTCTTCAAGCCTACCTTAGGTATAGGGTAGGCTTGATGAATTTTTTCCTGGGCTAGATGAGGAGCTGAGAGCCTTCATGGCTAGGGCGTGGTCCAATGGTGTAAATTATTTATTTTAATTAATTGTCAAAATAGACTATGATTGGAAATGTTTTATAATTTATAAAACATTATAAACCGTAACCTTAATCAATATATTATTTTATAATCTTTCATATTTTTAAAATACTTTATAATTAGATTGAATAAGAAAAATGAACAAAATTTTATGAACATTGGATCAGGATGATCGCAGATCGATGACGTAAGCTGCATTTCGGGTTGAAGTTGTAAGGGTAAAAATTTCTGCAACCGTCCTACAAAAAAGTGACACGTGTGATCCGAATATTTGATGTTATCTATAGAAAATTGGCAGAGGTTATCCCTAGATTCTATAAATGGATTGGTGTGTGGCCCATATTTTTTGGAGGAAGATCAAGATGATGGAAAGATCCTATATAGCAGGATATTAGCTCCAAAATTCGGCTATATGATGGGGTATTTCCAGTTGAATGCATAGGGAAAGAAGAAGAAGATGAGAAAGGCCTGGAGTCTGATCAAAGCTGGGATAATGAAGGAATACAACATGGGTAAATTTGTAGATTACATGAAGAATAATGTTGATGTTATGGAAAAAGAGATAGTTGAGAGGGTGATAGAGATTAGGAATGGGATTGCTTACCTATATAACCGAGATCTCTTAGTCTTCTATGTAATTTTTTCTCTGTTTATTAATAGAAAGGGTACTGCCCACTAGGCAGAACTTGTTTAAAAATAAAAAATAATTTATTAAATTTAAATTTTATAATTATTAATTAAATGAAAAGTTTAGTCCTAAATATTACTAATTATGTCGAGAGGCATCTACTATAACATACATTATGCCAAGAGGCATCTACAATGACATACTAATATCTGTAAACAAAAAAATGATTCTGAATAAATTTGATGTGTATATGACAGGTAAATGCATGCATGTTTCATTGCCACTTGTCTCTAAGTATATGAAACTATTACATCTTTAATAAGAGTGAAAGAGTGCAATATTATTCAGCTCCATGTCCTTCTTGACAACTAATAAACAAGCAAGACAATTATGTGATATCTCTCAGCATTATTTTATGTATTAAAAAAAAAGAAAAAAGTATACTAGTTATTATATTCTCAAAAGCATTATAACTATGAAAAGAATTAGGAATATAGTAAGATTATACTTAGAATTATTAAAAAACTAAAATAAATAAATAATTTAAGCATTACTAATAAATATCACTAAAATATGAATAATAGATATAACAATATATTAGGGTTCAATTTTCTTGGATCTTTTTTATCTAATATACTAGTTGCACTTGTAATTACTATGAATCAAAATTGAAGCCAACATCACTTAGAAAAAAATATAATCTTTCAATAATCAATTTGACTCTAATTATGTTGAGAGGCATCTACAATGATATCAAAATATCCGTAAACAAAAATTCAATTTTGAAACAATTTGACATGCAAATGACTGGTAAATGCATGAAATACACCATCTTTTGGTTTTTATGGAGGTGATATTTTATTACTCCAAATAAAATAGAACTCTCGCCACTTGTCTCCAAGTTCCAACTATATGAAACCGTTGCATTCAAATGATAGTGGAAGAGTGCCATAATATTTAAAAGGGAACAATCAATAAAATTATTATCCATATTTTTGAAACTCTTGTATACTATTAATATTGTTGCAATTGTCAGATTCCCTTCTATTATAAGATATCTCTCGACATAATTTACCTATATTTTTAAAATATAGATATACTAGTTATTGTCTACTATACCTTTCAACTACTATGTCATAGCTCATTGTTATAAAAAATATTATTATTATTATAATACTATTAGATTTATTATTTGTATTACAATATTAAAACGACAAGTACTCTCCACCACGTGGCACTTGTTAGTACTTGCCGTTAGGCTAGTATTATTGCAATCGGTTGCCATTGTTTTTTGTTAACTCATTATATTCAATTGCTTCACCAATTAGAACTATGAATTTTTTGTTTGGATATATGTTTTTTTATTTTTATATAGTTAAGATGCATGATTTTTAAGTTTCTAAATTATAGAAATTAGTTTTCTCCAATATAATTGCCTTCGAAAATTTACATCTTATTAGCAGATTTTCGGGATCCACTATTTGAATGAATTTTTTTAGGCATTATTTTAGGTATGTTAAAATAATATTTAGCATGTTTAAATTTTCTTATCAAATTTATTTTACACATCCACCAAACAAATATTTAACAAATTCTAAATCTTTTGAAACTTTATATAAGTAAATAAAAACACATATATATAATTTTAATTATCCCTATTAAATTTAATAGTATTTAAATTTGATAATAAAATAATATTATCAATAATATAATATATTATACTATAATCAAAATAAATTAACAATACATTAATTTAAATATATAAAAATTAACAATTTATCTCTTATAGGCAAACTTTTGAGAATATATAAATATTATGACAACTATTTAGGCAGGAATATAGGTAATCGATATTTAGGTTTTATTTTTATTTACCCCCATCTCCTGAGTTTACCCTTTAGAATTAGTTTATTTGTGATTTCCCTATCATTCCTCTCCTTGCATGAAAAATACTAAGTAGGTAAAATTCATAAAGGTTAAGCAGAATGCACTAGGTATATGGGGATTTCAACTTTTTATGTTTAAAAACAACTGCCATAATGTTTTCTTTTAATGACTTTAACATTAAAATATTATATTCCTTGGAGCGGGAAAGATTTTCAAAATAGCGACAGGTATAAAGTTTTATATTCCTTGGAGCGGGAAAGTTTTCAAAAATAGGAAAGTGAGTAGGAGAAATGTGGGCCCTATGAAACCAAGCTGGCAATACATATCATAAAAAATTAAATGAACTGATTGATTCAAAAAGTATTTTGAAGAGTAACGATATAGTCAAGTTGATAGGGGAATTTTTTATGAGTTATAATAGTCTTGAAATAAACATCATTAAATGACATAGGAATGCGAGCGTTTTGAGATATCAAGTCAAATAGACAGAGGGAAGTACCTCTGGTGCCAACTCTATAGCCTATCCTTTCACGGTGTAACTTCACACGAGCGAACCATGTTACGGAGATCGCTGCTGTAGATTTGATTTAAGTGTATTCAGGTACTCATTATGGGCTTCAAATTTGTTCGAGAAGCTTCACCGTCTTTTTAAGATGGATTTTTCTAACAAATTATCAATCATTTTTTGTTTGTGTTTTGCAGAGAAGAGCGAAGATTTTCAATGGATTCCAATATCAGGTTAGTTGCAGAGAAGAGAAATGGATTTTTTGGGGCCTATCACGAGCAAGAGGCTCCAACAAGTGACAAATATTTCCCATCCGCTTCTCCAAGATGTTATTTGTGACATTCTGGGTGTTCAATTTCTTATAGCTGATCATAGGTATCGAGTAAATACTAACATTCCAACTCATTTTTTGGCTACTATCCTGAAATTAGGGGAATTAAAGTGGCATCAAAAGAGTTATGCAGAAGAATATTTAATGAAGGCTTCCTGGGCAATATGGATAGAGCTCTTCACGAGATTGACATAAATCTCACTATCCCTATGTCTTCCTTCTATGGGTTAGCAAGCAAAAATGGTGTCTCAATGCCTAGGTTCCCAATATTGTTCATTTGGGATTAGGCACACTAGGAAGTGAGTATTCATGTGAAGAGAAGAAGTTTAGATTTCATCAAAAAGGTTATGGGATTTGAGGAGGATGGCATTCTGGTTCCCCCAACAGGGGATGAAATTGATATCAATCTACCATGGGTTCGTGAATTCAAATGTCTTATGGGTAGGTGAGGAGAAGATGACCCCTTTTTTCAGAGTCCAAGAGCAGCAACGAAAGTGAAAATGATGAAGAAGAGGATGATACAGCTTCAGGAGGGGATTGAGCTCTGTAGAGGATGATAGATATAATATAGTTCTTGATATAATATTCAAAAATTATGTTTGAGAAGTATATACTAGCAAAATATCTCTGTTTTTGAGTAGCAACAGAGACAACAGTTTTACCATGTATTTTATCCCTATTTTGAGTTTCAGGGATTAGCGACAAAGACAAAAAAAATATCTTTATTTTGATAAATAGATGCTCCGATGAGATCTAAGAAGGATCATTTTGTATGATGTAAAATTTTGAATATTATAATACAATCCATCTATAAGCCCTTTATCGATAAAAAAAAAATTACTACTATTAATAATAGTTATTGTATTATTTTATTTTTAAGTTTCAAAAATAAATTTATAGGTTTAAACTATATTAATAAAGTTTAAATTAATATTATAAATTTTTAATGTTAAAAATTATATATTTAAAAAGAAATTAGTCATAAATATTTTTTAAATTAATTATTTTTAACAAATTAATTAATTATTTTATTTTATTTTAAATTTTTAAAATATCTATGAATAATAAATTGTTATGATGTCTTCTTTCATTTGGTTTGTGATATATATGAGTTTGTTATATCTCTGATCTTAGCATTCCTTCCTCTTGGTGTTTCTTTCCTTCTGGGGGTTGTCATTCTTATACGTTCTAAGCTGAAGATTTTGGGTGGGAGTGTAATCTGCTTCATTCAGATGATTTTCTTGAGGCTTGGAAGGTGGTGGTTGAGTTTTGGATCTTGGAAACTACAGGTGTTGCAGTATATGCAGTGGTTTCTTGTTTTTCCTTTGTTTGCTTGGTTCTTCTTGTGGTTAATATTTTGGCTCGGCATCTTGTTGATTCCATTGGGGTTTCAACATCCCGTTCTTCTTATTTGGGTTATTCTCTGTCTGATCACAATTTTCATTATGGCATGCTCACTTACGATGGTTTCATTTCTTTTCTTTAGTTTTATGCTCTGTGTAGCCAGGGGTGGTTTGAGGATGTTCAATTTTTTTATGTTCTAAAGTTGTAATTGGCAGTTGTTCTTCTATTCCATTGTTGTAGTGTTCTTCACAGTGAGTTGAAAGGATGGTTATGCATATGATATCTTTTTGTATGCCTTTTATGGCAGCTTCTTTTGTATCTAATGGAAATGCTATGTAATATGGGGAGGGGTGTTTTGGATTATGCCCAGGAGGCCTCTTTGTAATGGGTAGGTAGGCCTTAAGTTTTTTGGAGCAATACTGGAGGGTTTTCTTACTGGCTCTTTCCCTCTAGTGCTCGTTGAACCAGACACCATGTAAAAAGTTAAAATATTAATATAATTTAGTGGTAAATCCACTTTTATCAAAAATAATAAAAAATAAATTGTTCATAATTTTTTTTATTTAAAAAAAAAATATAAAATAGCAATAAATTAATTAGCAACTAAAAATAAATCTATTAAATTTAGAATATGTTAGTAACCTAGATTGCTATTATGAATTTTTAATGATGAAAATTATATATATGAAAAGTGCTTATTCATAAATTGAATTTGAAGATTAATAAATATTTATAATACATTAATAATGAAAAATAATTGTTTTTATTTTTTAATTATTTATC
The DNA here is from genome assembly GCF_030272615.1 of Cryptomeria japonica. NCBI lineage: Eukaryota > Viridiplantae > Streptophyta > Pinopsida > Cupressales > Cupressaceae > Cryptomeria > Cryptomeria japonica. The sequence goes on from NC_081412.1 coordinate 367,931,926, forward strand.
AAGTTTACAGTCTCAATGAATCTATTAAATTTAAAATATATTAAAAGTTAACATTAAATCTGTTGTAAACTTGATAGGTGACGTGGCCCCCAAATTGGCAAAAATTCTATTGATAATGGGACCCATGACAACTGACAACAGATACCATCGTCCGTTGATGAGCACAGATCAACGACATAAGGTGTATTTCAGGCTGAATGTGGGAATGATAAACATTTTTTGCAAACTTCTACCAGAAACAAGACATGTGTCATTAAACGTTGTCCTACCATAAAGGATAAACATTTAATTAAGTATAGTTAAAATCTAAATTTGTAATTGTATACTTAATTAAGTGTAATAAGCTCTATTCCAGACAAAAGTTGTAAAGTGACACGTGTGACATGTGTGACGTGTCAGACTGTCAGTCCTCAGAATTTAGAAAGAAGTAATGATTTTTTTGCGCTGCGGCTACAAATAGTTATTAATAATAATTTATAAAATTACAACACGATTCTACAAATTTTTCCCTTTAGGTTTTGAACTTTTGACTTTTGAGGGTTTTGAAACTAAGGGACTTATTAGTATTTCAATTCTTGGACAAACCAGTAAATCTAGGGAGATTCAGAAACAACTACTAGATTGAGGAATGCAACAGAGTTTTTCTGTGCCAGTCTACTCAAATAAAAATTCTGGGTAAAATTCAAAACACCTACATCCCACGTTTTTAATTTTTTTTTCTCGTGGTTCACCGTTTAGATTGTAGAACTAGAATAAGGGGTTCAACTTGAGGGTTAGCATTTTCAGGCTTGTAGTTACAAGTTGTCTAGCATTATTTTGAACCATTAACAGTACTAGCGATGGGAAAACTGAATAGTAAAATTAAAAGCCAAGTGAATGAAAAAATAGACTTAACCGAACTGGTTAAAACAATAGGTTTCGTTGATGAATACCATGATATTTATGATCATGATGTTATCCATGGTACAAAGTGAATCATGGAAATTAGATATGCATTGTCTAATAAGGCGAGAGATCAAAACATGGAAAAATATATTGTTTTTAACATAATGTTAAATGTAAGTACAAATAAAATTGCATCGTGGTATGCTGTATTGGGATGCATGACATTACCTGAAGTATTCCCTTGCCTAGAAATTGTCATGGTCTGTGCCCAAAATTATGATGAAGATAGAAAAACAATTGTTAATAAAAATACTCAAGAGGGAATTTTATCCATAACCGAGGGAGAATTTTTTTGTTTGTTGAACCTAGGGTTTGAAGCACAAAACTTAAATGTCCAAATTGACCTAGGAAAGATGGAAAAGGAATATGAGAGAATTGAAGCAAATACTAAAGATTCATTTATCAAAGGTCTAACAGTGTGTGATTCTCGATTGGATCAAAATCATAAGCCTCCTTTGATTATAATAGTTTTGTGCCATGGGTTCAAGATACTATATCCTTGCTAACATTTTTCTTGGGATTGGAAAATAATAAGGAAGTGGGTGCCAACCTTCTTGAAATGATTTTTCATATCCATTGTGTAAGAGAACCAGTAAGATTTAATTTTGTTGAGCATGTTGTTCAATCCATGCATAAAAAAATACTAACAATTTAAAAGGGTTCATGTAAGACATTTAGGTTCACAACCTACTTGTGCTATCTTCTTCTAGAAAAGTATTGTGCAATATTCGAGACCAACAAGCTTCACATTCAGGTCTATAAGATTGATGAGAAAACTTAGGACATAATAGAGTGTCCAATATATGAATGGACACCTAAGATAAGGATGCATGATAATAGAAAGAACTACAACCATTTTGTAGACTTCTTTTTGGCACCAATGTATCATGAAATTACAAGCACTCTAGTCCCTAGATTGCCTATGTCTTGTAGAGATTGCATTCAACTCAGAAGTCAAATACAATTGGCTGACCGATTCTTCATGAAAGAATACACTATGTTAAGGTTTTACGGATCAGCAGTAGAACCCTACAAACTTCCAATACATGTGATAGAGAGGGTATTTGCATTGGAATATGTACGACAAATGAAGAGTACAAATTTACTCTTTCATGGTAAACAAAAGAAGAGAATATTTCCTTCCTTGCCTTTCTCATGTGGAGGGTTCACATTTTTTGGTCAATTTTTAGCTTTGGTGTTGACAATTATTAGCAGTATGATCCAATCAATGTCATTCAAACAAGGCTTAGGACAAATAGGAACTCTACAATCAAATTTAAACATGAAAGTAAACCATTGCTAGCTTAAAAACATGGACTCCTAGGATGAGGTAAAAAAGAGATGGAGAAAATTTCCGCAGACAATAAAATTTTAATAGAAGAATTGTCATCACAAATTATGGAATTGCACACACAGAGAACAATAGAGCAGGGCATCTAAAATCAAAATGAAAATAGGAGGTCCTAAAATTTCTACCAATAAGATCTTGATCCATCTAACAAAGCTATTCCAAAAATATACTGGAACAATGTAAAGACATACTTTGGACTTTGGTGTAGGAGCACCCTTCCAAGCTCTTCCACCTTCTTTGTTTTTTTGGTGTTATGCTTCTTTTGAAGCCATTGTATATGCAATAAGAGCCATGAGCTCATTTGTTCTTGACTAGGTCCTAGTTTTAGGTCCTTAGTGTTTTTGTTGTGATTTCTTGTGCATTAGAGGTTAAGTATGCCTTGGATGTGTGTTAGGCCTTATTGGCATGATGTTGTCCTTAGGATAGCCCAAAATAGGCCTAGGAGTCATGAAAAGCAACAATGGCAAAGTTGCTCAGAAGATGCAAAAGTTGCATGACAACTTTTAAAAGTTGTCAAGCAACTTTTCCACCCAAAAGGGTCAAAGACCCTTATTGAGCGTGGAGAGCCCTAATTTTGGCACACCAACTGAGGAGAGGGTGGTATAAGTATTTCCAAACCCTAAGTTAATGGGTTGGATGTCAGACATTGTACGACCCAAGCCAAGTGACCTGACTGTGACTGTTTTGTTGGTTACCAGTCAGTTTGTTTGAAGCAACCGAGCAAGTTAATGGATTGATTTGGATGCAAAACTGTGTGGAAAGTTTTCTATGGTGTAAATAATTTCATTGTGAGCAATTAGATTAGGTTTTTATTTGCAGATTGAGTGTGTTTGTAAATAGTTTGTAAATTGCCTTCCCACTGTCCAATTTTGGACTAGTTTGTGTAAATGGAAGCATAACTCCATTCCCCATTATGGAACCACCATGAAACCATGGGGAATGAGAGTGCAGACCTTTTACCATAGTTCAATGCAAGAAGGGCCCTTGAAAATGCAGGGAGGCCATATAAAGACCCACTCCTAGGCAAGACTGAATAGTGCTCGACTAGGAAAGGTCAAGTTGTAGAGGTCTTGGAGAGCAAGGTTGGTTAGAGGAGAGTGCACCCTTTGGAGGAGGTGTAAAGGAGTGTCTGAAGCACCATTGGTGTGAAGGAGGAGCCTCCACCAATCCAGTATAGGTGGCTACAACACAAAACATCCACTGTGACCCAGGCAGACCATGAAACCCTCACAAAACCCTTAAAAACCCCAAAATTCATCCAAGGCACTGTACAACCACTTGGGGGCCCAAAACTAGAGAAATCCTTGAGCCCTTGCCAAATGAATGGTAGTCCATTTTGGGAGTTTGGGTAGTTTGTGCATCGTTTGTGAGAGGGAGCCCTAAAGGATCAGGTAGGAGGCCTAATTGGTCCTAAACCTTGTAGCCCTATTTTGTAAGCAAAAACACAAAATAGTGAAATCGATAAGGGGTTGGGATTTTGAAACCTCTTGGGGGCACATGTATGGGGGGAAAAACCATGAAAAAGACCTGACCTATCCTTGCTAAGACCTTGGAAGGTGTGGAACAAGCCTAGCCCTTATTAGCCATAGTAAGGGTTTTGAGTCTCATGAGTAGGTGAGACCTCAGGAGTAGCATTGCAACTCATTGGTGGGTGGATTGGGCAAGGTCAGGGGATTCCTCAAGCAAGGGAAGTCCTAGAGACCCTAGGGTGTGGAGAGAACACTAGGTGATCCAAGGGAAGGATCCAAGAGCATAGACTAGGCTAGTCTATCCCAAACCCCATCCCATCTGATTGGTATCAGAGCAAGTTAAAGATTTGTTGGACTGTGTATGTCTCTATATACTGGTGAATCAGTAGGGGAGAGTAGAATGGTCACTAATGCAGAGCTAGCTAGGGAGGTAGAAGAGCAGAAGGAGAAGAATAGAATCCTTGAGGAAGCTATGAGTGAGATAAGGGATAAACTACAGGAATTGGTGGATTAGAGGACACAAGGACCTTGGGGAGAAGACACCAAGGACAAAGGCAAGAAAACTATAGACATAGATGATATTATACCTGAACCAGATCCCTTGTTGAATGAAGAACCTTTTGTGAAGGCTATTAAGGATTTGAACACCAAAGCTTTTGAAGGATTACCATATTTTAGTGGAAGGATGGACATTGACACTGTTATTGAATGGATTGAGGGCATGGAAAACCACTTTGAGTGTGAAGGAGTGATAGAGGCTCAAAAGGTTAAAGTTGCCAAATCAAGATTAAGGGGAGCAACTTTGACATGGTGGAAGTACCTGCAAGAAGAGAGAGTTGGTATGGGGAAGCTACCTATTGCCAATTGGAAGGCCATGGTAAGCAAGATCAAAGAGAACTACTTACCAGAGGATTATGAAGTCAAACTTCATGAAGAGATAGGGATTGAAGCAAAAAGACCTTGATGTGACATCCTACACTAAAGAATTTCAAAAACTTTGTCTTAGATCCAAAGTCCAAGAAGATGAATCTATTAAGGTGGCTAGGTATCTAAGCGGCCTAAAGTGGAACATTCAAGAGGAGATAAGCCTATGAACTCCTACTACTCTTCAAAAATGTCATCAACTTGCTGTCAAGGTGGAAGAGAGGAACAAAAGGAAAGGAGACTCCAATAACAGGGGTAGAGGTAGAGGTAGAGAACAAATGAATCACCAAGGTGGTTATCAAAGCAATGCAAATGAGCAGAGGAACCAAGGAGAAGCCAAGTTGACTGAACATGGCAGTGAAATCAATCTCAGAGGGGGCCATTATAGAGGAAGAGGTGCACAAGGTGGTCCAAGTAGAGGTAGAGGTACCGACAGAGGTAACTCCTACTTTGCAACTATGAAGTGTTACAATTGTGGTCAATTGGGACACCCGACATATAGATGCCCTGACAAGCCTACCTCATCAAACAGTGGAAAGAGGGTTGCTTATGCACATGAAGACTCTTCAAGTAGTAAGACATCTGAAGTGGACCATATTGAATCAGAGATTGGAGAAAATCTGATGTTCAATAGGGTCTTGATAAGACAATCAGTCAAGAATGAACCTAAGCATAGGAGAGCATTGTTTAGGGTGAGATGCAAGATTCTTGGTAAAGTGTGCAAGGTGATAGTTGATTTAGGCTCAACTGACAACGTCATATTAGAAGAGGCAGTTAGGAAGTTTAAACTTACAAGGATACCCCACACTAACCCATACAAGGTGACATGGTTGAACCATGAGCAGAGTGTGCTAGTCAATGAACAGACTTGGGTAGAGTTTTCTATTGGAGGATACAAGGATAAGATCCTTTGTGATGTGTTACCTATGGATGCCTGTCACCTATTACTAGGTAGACCCTAGAAATTTGATAGGAAGGTGATCTATGATGGAGAGGAGAACTCGATTTCATTCAAGAAGGATAGCAAGACCTTTAAGATTCAGCCTTTGACAGAGAATGAAGAGGGCACTTCAAGAACACCTAGTGTCTTATTAGCTACTGGTAAAGAGTTCTTAAACTTGCTACATGAGGAGGAGATAGTGAAGTGTGCCATCTTTGTGAAGCCAAAAGAGGAAGAAGACAAGTTGCAGGTAGAAGTACCCAAGGAGGTGAAGCAAATGTTGCAAGATTATAAGGACATAGTGAGTGATGGAACACCTGCAACACTCCCACCAAGAAGGTCTATAAGTCATCAAATAGAATTTATTCTTGGAGCATCCCTACCTAAAAAATCTGCATATAAGTTCACACCTGATCAGAATAAGGAAGTAGCAAGGCAAGTGTAGGAGTTATTGGAACAAGGACTGATTAAGAAGAGCATCAGCCCATGTGCAGTCCTGGTGGTGCTAGCATCCAAAAAAGGAGGTAAGTGGAGACTTTGCACTGATTCAAGGGCAATCAATAGGATCACCATAAAGTATAGGTTTCCTATTCCAGAATAGAGGATTTAATGGACTATTTAGGAGGTGCTATGTATTTCACCAAGTTGGACCTTAAAAGTGGTTATCACTAGATTAGAATCAAGGAGGGTGATGAGTGGAAGACTGCTTTCAAGACCATAGAAGGGTTGTATGAATGTCTTGTGATGCCATTTGGACTCACCAATGCCCCAAATACCTTCATGAGGTTGATGAATGAGGTGTTTAAGGATTTCACAGGCAGATTTGTGGTGGTGTACCTAGATGACATTCTCATCTATAGCAGAACCAAAGAGGAGCACCTTGAGCATTTGAGGTTAGTCTTAGAGAGGTTGCATGAGGAAAAATTATCCATCAACCTAGAGAAGTGTGACTTCTTGAAGCAAGAGCTGGTCTACTTAGGATTTGTGGTGTCTAAAGGAACCTTGAAGATGGATCCAAGCAAAGTGGAGGCAATCTTGAATTGGCCTGCACCTAGAATAGGGACTGAAGTTAGGAGTTTCCATGGATTAGCCCAATTCTATAGGAAGTTTGTGAGGAACTTCAGTGGCATATGTGCACCAGTCCTTGACACCATAAAAGGAGGCCTTAAAACTAAGTTTAAATGGACTGAGCAGGCTGACAAAGCATTTCAATTATTGAAGCAGGAAGTAGCCACAAAACCTATCCTTCTCCTACCTAGTTTTGATAAGCTATTCACTTTAGAGTGTGATGCAAGTGGAATTGCAGTAGGAGGTGTATTGAGTCAAGAGGGAAGATTGTGGCATTTTTTAGTGAGAAGCTCAATGAAGCATAGAAGAAGTACTCAGCCTATGACCTAGAGTTATATGCATTAGTGCAGTCTCTTAAGAAATGGAGGCATTACCTACTTCCAAAGGAATTTGTGGTGTTCACAGACAACTAGGAATTGAGTTACATTAACACTCAAGAGAAGCTTAGCAATAGACATTTGAAATGGATGGAGTACCTCCAATCCTTCGCCTTCACCATCAAGCATAAGAAGGGGCAACTCAATAAGGTGGTAGATGCATTAAGTAGGAAGTTGTTGATAGTTCAAGAACTATAGTTACAGAGCATGGGAATAGAAGGTTTCAAGGACCTCTATGAAGGAGATGAAGACTTCTCATCAGCTTGCAAGGTTTGTAAGGAGTTTGAGAATCATTTCCATGGTGAGTATGCAGATTACACTCTCCAAAATGGTCTCTTGTTCAAGGGTAATCAGTTGTGTGTACCAAGAGGATCCATGAGGGAAAACCTCATCCAAGAGAAACACAATGGCAGTTTAAGTGGACACTTTGGAGTCAACAAAACCTTGGATTTAGTACAAAGGTACTACTATTGGCCAAAGTTGCCAAGAGATGTGAAGAGGTATGTAGAGAAATGTGGTGTATGCCAAAGAGCAAAGGGAGGATCAAGCAATGCTGGTCTCTATCAACCATTGCTGGTCCCAAATAGACCTTGGGAATGTTTAAGCATGGACTTTGTAGTAGGACTTCCCAAGACAAAGACAGGTATGGACAACATCTATGTAGTAGTAGATAGATTTTCCAAGATGAGCCATTTCATACCATGTAAGACTACACACGATGCTAGCTATGTTGCACATCTCTTCTTTAAGGAGATTGTTAGGATTCATGGACTCCCTTTAAGCATTGTTTCAGATAGGAACAACAAGTTCATGGGCCATTTTTGGCAAACATTATGGAGGAGACTAGGAACTAACTTGTCATTTAGCTCAGCTTACCATCCACAAACAGATGGTCAAACTAAAGTTATCAATAGGGTGTTAGGAAATTTATTGAGGTGTCTAACTAAGGAGTATGGGTAGACATGGGACCTAATCATTCCTCAAGAAGAGTATGCATATAATGACAGTGTGAATAGGACCACTGGTAGAAGTCCTTTTGAGGTTGTGTATGGCAGACATCCAAGGGGAGTATGTGAGTTGAGAGAACTTGGTACTTTGGAGATGAAGAGTGGGCAAGCAGAGGACTTCACTCAAACCATCAAGGAAGTTCAAGAGCACGTCAAGAAACCCATCCTTGAATCCACTCAAAAACTGAAAGCAAAAATGGATGAGAAAAGGAGAGAGGTTCAGTTCAAGGTGGGTGACTATGTGATGGTCCATTTGAGCAAAGCTAGGATGCAAAGTGGCAAGCCTACCAAACTACAAATGAAGAGGGTAGGACCTTGTAGAATCCTGTCAAAATATGGTGAGAATGCTTACAAGGTTGACCTACCTTCAGATTTGGCTATATCACCAGTCTTTAATGTTGCTGACCTGATCATGTACAAGGGTGAGATAGAAGGGCAGACTGAGAACCAAGCCGAGGTACTGCAGGACCTAGATGTTAATGTCTTACCACAGGTGAAGAAGCCTATAGCAGAGGAGATCTTGGAATCTAGGGTGAAGAAGTCCACTAGACGCCAGGTCTACATGGAGCACTTGGTGAAATGGGCAGGCCAACCTGAGTCTGAAGCTACTTGGGTTGAGGAGAGAAAGTTCAAGACACTTGGAATAGACCCGACTCTCATTTCTTCTTCTTTTTCTTAGTTGTGTGTAGAGGGGGAGTATGGTGTAGGAGAACCCTTCCAAGCTCTTCCTCCTTCTTTGTTTTGTTGGTGTTATGCTTCTTTTGAAGCCATTGTATATGCAATAAGAGCCATGAGCTCATTTGTTCTTGACTAGGTCCTAGTTTTAGGTCCTTAGTGTATTTGTTGTGATTTCTTGTGTAAGAGAGGTTGAGTGTGCCTTGGATGTGTGTTAGGCCTTATTAGCATGATGTTGTCCTTAAGATAGCCCAAAATAGGCCTAGGAGTCATGAAAAGCAACAATGGCAAAGTTGCTCAGAAGATGCAAAAGTTGCATGACAACTTTTAAAAGTTGTCAAGCAACTTTTCCACCCAAAAGGGTCAAAGACCCTTATTGAGCGTGGAGAGCCCTAATTTTGGCACATCGACTGAGGAGAGGGTGGTATAAGTATTTCCAAACCCTAAGTTAATGGGTTGGATGTCAGACATTGTACGACCCAAGCCAAGTGACCTGACTGTGACTGTTTTGTTGGTTACCAGTCAGTTTGTTTGAAGCAACCGAGCAAGTTAATGGATTGATTTGCATGCAAAACTATGTGGAAAGTCTTCTATGGTGTAAATAATTTCATTTTGAGCAATTAGATTAGGTTTTTATTTGCAGATTGAGTGTGTTTGTAAATAGTTTGTAAATTGCCTTCCCACTATCCAGTTTTGGATTGGTTTGTGTAAATGGATGCATAACTCCATTCCCCATTGTGGAACCACCATGAAACCATGGGGAATGAGAGTACAAACCTTGTACCATAGTTCAATGCAAGAAGGGCCCTTGAAAATGTAGGGAGGCCATATAAAGACCCACTCCTAGGCGAGATTGAACTATGCTCGGCTAGGAAAGGTCAAGTTGCAGAGGTCTTGGAGAGAAAGGTTGGTCAGAGGAGAGTGCACCCTTTGGAGGAGGTGTAAAGGAGTGTCTGAAGCACCATTGGCATGAAGGAGGAGCCTCCACCAATCTATTATAGGTGGCTACAACACAAAACATCCACTGTGACCCAGGCAGACCATGAAACCCTCACAAAACCCTTAAAAACCCCAAAATTTGCCCAAGGCACTGTACAGCCACTTGGGGGTCCAAAACTAGAGAAATACTTGAGCCCTTGCCAAATGAATGGTAGTCCATTTTGGTAGTTTGGGTAGTTTGTGCATCATTTGTGAGAGGGAGCCCTAAAGGATCGGGTAGGAGGCCTAATTGGTCCTAAACCTTGTAGCCCTATTTTGTAAGCAAAAACACAAAATAGTGAAATCGGTAAGGGGTTGGGATTTTGAAACCTCTTGGGGGCACATGTATGGGTGGAAAAACCATGAAAAAGACCTGGCCTATCCTTGCTAAGACCTTGGAAGGTGTGGAACAAGCCTAGCCCTTATTAGCCATAGTAAGGGTTTTGAGTCTCATGAGTAGGTGAGACCTTAGGAGCAGCATTGCAACTCCTTGGTGGGTGGATTGGGCAAGGTCAGGGGATTCCTCGAGTAAGGGAAGTCCTAGAGACCCTAGGGTGTGGAGAGAACACCAGGTGATCCAAGGGAAGGATCCAAGAGCATAGACTAGGCTAGTCTATCCCAAACCCCATCCCATCAGACTCAAACCAAAATGAGTGATTTTTGGACAATGAAGAAGAATATCGGTGAACCAAAGATCAGTGTAGATCTTGATGAAATTGATGAGGATATTGAGTTTTGCAAATTGTGGAATATGGAGCATCCCATAGAAGCATATGAAGAAAGTGATGATGGAAATGAGTATGAGATTGAGGTCACTCCAACAGCTACTATAGTCTCTACAAAATTGAGTGGAGTCGATGAGTTTGTGATAGAAATATATAGCAAAGGGGCAACCATTATGGAAAAAATGGGTTTCGAAGGTGGTGGTTCAGGACCCAAAGGAGAGGGCCCTTGGATTCCAATTTTCACACCACTTCCACCAAAAGGTGGTGAGAAACCAATCGTTAGAGTTGAATCATCAGATTCATCAGAGAAAGGTACTACTCATTCCCCTGTATCTCCATTTCAATTCGTTAAAGATTCAAATCCACCTTGTGCCCAAAGAGTTTTTTAGTGGTGAATCTTCACCAATTGGCAAATTCCGCATTTTTTTTTTGAGAAAATGGCGAATAGTCCGGGGCAACATAGTGGTTAAATCGTCGGGAATTTCTGGGTTAACCGTCCACTGTATTCTGGTTTCGCCATTGACCACACATCGTTCGACATGCATGCCTATAATATTCACCTGGAATCACTCGGACGTGGGTATTAGATCACCTCTATTATTCACTAGAATTATAAAACGACCATGTACCCAGGACCTAATTTGCCAACGGTAAATTAAATGTTCATTGCATGCGTCAGCCAAATTTGCCAATATTAATTAAAACATTATAAGAATTCGAGGACCCATTTCGCCCCGCTTAAATCAAGATGCATTTTGAAATGCCCGCACAATTCGCCAAAAATGCAATTATGGATTGATATAAATACAATTGAAAGTTTGAAACACTCTTTCTTACAATTTTTTCGTGTCTAATTAGTAAATTTGGGAGCTCTCAATTCACATTCCGCAATTTGAGTTGGAACATCGAAGTTCATTGTAGGGTGGAGGACCAGAGTTACAATCCTGCAACACAGGCCCAGGCGTTCCTGATTCCTAATTTAGAGAATTGAGAAGGCATAAAGGTGAGTAATAATTTCTTCATACTTGATAGTATTAGTTTTAAATTTTAATTTGTAGTGAGAGGTCAAGACCCAAGATGTCACAGTCAGACATGGATGAGACTCCTCAGGGTGGTGAAGGGATTGAGATGTCAGACAAGGGTGAGATTGAGACTCCTCAGGGTGGTGAAGGGATTGGGATGTCAGACAAGGGTAAGACTCCTCAGGGTGATGAAACTAAAGGATTGGGAGGCCATCAAAATGCCCAAAACTTAACGATACTACCATAAAGTCTTACTTTGGAATTGGCAAAGGTTTTGGTCCTTCAACTTCTGTAGTTGTAGAATCCATTCATAGTAGCTCACCACCACCACCACAAGGTGGGATTGCCATTGAGTTAAATGCATCAAATGAGGATGAAAATATCGACACGACAAAAGATGTTCTAAGGGATACACACAATGAGATAATTCACTCGGATGCAAATGCTAGTACTGAAGATGATGTTGGTAGTAAGAAAAGAAAAAGAAAAGTAAAACTGGGTTGGGAGTGGGAGATGACAAGGAGTTTTAAGATTGATTGGGTAGAAAAGTACCCATTCATTGAACCAGTCCCAAACAATGATGAACAACCAACATAATGCAAGTGTAAGATTTGTAGCTGGAAAACTAAAAGAGAGAAGAATATGCAACTAAATCTTGACACCATAGAAAAGCATATTGGTAAGGTTTATGAAAAACATATCATAGACGAAAAGGAAACACTAGTAGTAAGATGGAAATCAAAGGAAGAATGTCTTCATGTTAAGTATGTCTTGGAATATGAAGAGCATAACCATAAAATGACACTGATTGGTAATAGTGGATTTGGAAATACAATCAAGGCTAGGCTTGAACATGCAGCGAAATATGCAAACCTAGCAAAGACTGTTTAGATGAGTGTTATTTTTCATATTCTATTGAGAGGGCGTCCTATGAAAGATTTCCCAGAATATAGTAATTTATTATCTTTTTTGAATGTTCCTCACTATCCTATGTCACATTGGTCAATAAACGCTGGATGGGAAATGACAAATTGTCTCACTGAGGTGGAAAAGAAAAATTTGCAGGAGAGTGTACAAGATTCAAAATTCATTTCATTATCCATAGAGGAAGTTACTGCAGTAGATAACACTGCTTGGGTCTATATGCATGTGTATACCGTAAAACAACACGTCCACCAAGCTCATCTACTCTATGTTCATAAAATGAGGGGCAATTCAACAACATAAAATTTATATTTGGAAGTTAAGAAAGCTTTGAATGAAATTTCTGGTATGGATGACTAGACAATTGCCAAGAAGTTGGTGTGTGTTGGAGCTACAGTAATGCAAGGTCAAAGGACCGGTCTTTGCGCAAGATTATAAACTAGTATTGCACATACATGGTTGGCATTCACTGCATGGCCCATCAAATGAATTAGCATATAGAATTGTAAGCAATTTCCCTACAGTGTCAAAAGTTGAAGATTTGGTCCACGAGCTCCACTCATACTTCTACCGAAGTCCTAAACGTTTTGCAGAATTTCAGATTTTTGGTGAGGGAGTAACATCAGGAAACAAGCTTCTTAGAGATGTTGAGACCAGATGGATCTCCTTGCATGGACCAGCGGAATGAGTTCTAACAGAATATCAATCCTTGGTCAGACTAATGTATGAGCAACGCCTCATAGTAGACAAAGCTCCTGATCTCTTACATAAGTTAAGTGATATAGAGACTCTGTTAACTTTAGCTAGTCTTCTCCCCATGCTGGATTCAATGAAAAAACTTATTAAGAAAGCCCAAGACAGAACTATGTATATCAATGAGTATAGCACTCTACGTAAAATGACATGCTTGGGCCTGGATGGTCTATATTCAGATCTACCAGGGCGAAGCCCAAATTATTTTAGATGGAAGATAATTACAGATTTGAATCATGCTAATTTTTTTTTATATTTCAATGCAAAAAATGAGTTATGTGTCTTTGTAAAAGGATTTCAGATACCAATGCATTGATCTAAGACGGGCAAGCGAGGCAGTGCACTACCAGTTAAAAAGGAAGATTTTGATAGGATTGTTAAATCTGTTAGTGATAATTTGAAGTCTATTGCATATGAACTTTCAACTGAGATTCATGAAATATTCCCTCGAGAAGAAATAATTGAAGCCATGGGTTGTGTGTATCCTCAATTTTGGCATTCAATTGGAGATAATCCAAATGACGCAAAGGTGTTTCATTAAAAACTAGAGGAATTGATATTGACATTTTCAAAAGATGCATATTGCAATGGACAACCAATAGAAGGAATTTTAAATTAAGATCATCTTAAAAAACAATGTAAACACTTTGCATTGTGTATGAAATAGCAGCTGGTTGACTTGGAGAATCCATTTGAACCTGGATCAATCACAAGGCTTTGGAAAATGATAGATTAGAGCGAAGTATTGCATATTGCAATACCAAAATATTTCAAACTTGTTGATTTATGTCAAACAATGATATTGGGGTTGGTGGAATATGAGAGAGTTTTTAGTGCATTAGGGCTTTTGAAATCAAAGATCAGAAACAAATTAGACAAAAATTTGGAAACTTGTTTGAGGTTGTTTGTAACTCAGTATAATGTTAGAGATTTTTCATATGACAGGGCACTAGCAATCTGGAATTCCATGCATGAAAGATGAGGGTTGTACAAAACTTTAAAAGCTGGTGGTGCTACTGCTAGTGCTGAGACAAATGATGGATTGCAGACTCAGAGTCAGAGTCAGCATGAAGATGAAGAAATTTTTGAATACCCGACTCAGAATGAAGATGAACCTGTTAGTACTAGTCAGTTTCCAGATCTTGAGTCCATTTGGGATATAGAAGCCTCAGACTGAGTCACTGAAGTGAATTAGCAGTCAATTTCTAGGTATTTATACTACAGTTCTTGATTCATATTACAATTTACAATACTATAGTTGTCATTGATGATTTTTGATATTGTATTCCTTGAATTTGTCAATCAGAATGGATACTTATTTCATATTTTTAATTGTGAATTTGAATTATTAGTAAACAATTAGAATTTATTTTCTCAATTATTAGTAAATTTGTTCCACATTATGTTGAACATGAAATGAAATAATTTGTGTCACAAGATCCATAAAATTATTCATATTGCATAACTGTTAGAACCTTTCTACTGTTCTACATTAAATGCTTAACATGATGTTCATGGAGATTAGGGTTTTGTGTTTGTTTTTTGTCTTAGTTGGCTAGTAAACCGAAGTTGTCGTGCGTTGAAAATCTGAGTTGTCCTCTCTCTATTTTTCCATGTCAACGTCAAGTGTGGTCAAACGGTTGGTCAGACAATGAGACATGTTTAATGTTTTATCTCTAACTCGTAGATAAATTTCATGTTTAACAATTTAAGTGGCAAATTAACGAGTGTTGGTTTGGGTTTAAATCGTGAGGTCTCTAGTTTTTTGGGTGTTAGCATTTTATGTTAGCGAGCTGGAGATTGTTAATGTAATTGCTTTGGTCACGAGGTCTCAAATTGGTCTGGTGCCATGCTTTATAGCTGCAAGAGTTAGTGAGTAAGTCATTAATGGTCCGTGTGCCACTGTTCGTGCTTGTTTATGAAGGTAATTAACATAAAACATTGATTTTTTTTCGTACTCACTGGGTCGCTGTGGTCAAGAGATAAATAGTTTGAGATTTTATGGTTATCACTAGCTCGTAGGTCCTTTATCATCAAGTTACTTTAAGTTGCGAGCTTGCGAGTACTAGGAGATTTTAGTTGTCGCTACCTCACAAGATGTTTTGCACTTGACCATTTTATGTTGCAAGGTTGCGACTGGGTGTGATTTTAAGTTATTGCAAGGTGGCGAGGTGTTCGTGGTTAAGTCATTTTAATTTACGATCATGCGATGTGGTTGGTATCGTAGCTTAGTTGGTTTCGTCGCTTTCTTGCAAGTTTTGAATTTGTTTAGCATTTTATGTTGCGATCTGGTGACAGGTAAGTTTTGGTCTGATTTTGTGGTCATCGCATGCTCGTGGGTTTGTAAGTCTTAAGTCAAAAAGTGTTGTGAGCATGCGATGGCAGTGAAGTGTCTTGTTGTCACGGGCTCACAAGGGTTTAAGTCAAGTTAAGTTTTGAGTTGCGAGCTTGTGATGAAATAAGTTGTTTTGTTAGATTTGCAGTGGTCACCAGCTCGCAGGTAAAGAAAGAATATTACAAATGTTGTTGCGAGGTTGCGACTGAAGGGCTTGATGAAGATCAACGGCTATCGCTCACTCACAAGATTCTTTGAGGATTCATAAAAGGGGTTGCGATCTTGTGATTATGAGGATTTGGTAGCATTGTCGCTAACTTGTTGGTTACTTTCCAAATTGTTATAACCAGTTGTGAGTGTGTGATTAAAGATGGGGATTGACATGTGGACTTGTTTGCCGGGTTCTGTAAAAGTTTTGAATGGCAATCGCCTAGAAGGGCATGAATTGAAATTTCACTCCAGTACTTCAACTTTGAATTAATGCCACAGTAGCTAGTTCATGAAAGTGTGCCAATTAATGAGAGAAGTGATGGCACCCAAATACCATAAATTGCATGATCGAGGTAAGATTTTGTATAATTGCATTAATGCATTCTATCTTTGAGGTAATCCAGTGAATTGAGCTCTGCAACAACATTGGAGAATTTAGAGTGTTGGGTGTGGGAAAATTTCAAAAAATTGGTTAAGTTTTTCTCGTGTAGCTAAAATGAGCAAGGCGAGGAGTGGAACTGGAGGTTGCAAGCCTAAGGCCACGACAAGTGGAGGTTCCAAGCCCAAGGCCACTGAGGAAAAGAAGGATAAAAAATACAAAGAAGAATTTGTAGATTTGCTGCCAGGGACTTCCATTGCTTTGAATACAAATGATTTGGCATGGAAATATTTATGGAGCCAATACACAAACCCGACCATGCTTCATATGACTGGTGTTATTTATGGAATAATAGGATTAAGGGTGTCCCGATGTCAAACCCTTGGGATTTAAATATGGCAAAGTTAATTGTGCCAGATGTTTATGTTGATGTGGATTTGATCAAAGAGTTGGCCAAACACTATTGCCCAGTATCTAGGGTAATCAGAAGAAAGAACCAGTCTGCCCTAGTTTCAATTAACAAAGCTAGCTTCGTTGAATCTTTCTAGATTACTGGTGCTGCATGTACACATATAGATTTGGAGCGGATTGCAGAGGATTATGACAAATACAAAGGTGTTATCAGGAAGCATGCAATACCCAAATACATGCCTAGGGTGAATAGGAAACCAGTTATAATTCTAGATAGTATCGAACCACCATTTGACATCACACCTTTCGACCATTATATGCATTATACAATCTATGAATTATGCAGAGTGTTGGGTTTTGATGGAGATTTAATAGTGTCAACTGAATTACTGATGATGGCTATGGACATTCAACACCCATATGTTAACATAGATTATGATTATGTGGGCTATGTGGTTGAACACATTCATAATGCTCTAGTTAAAATTCAGAGTGGTGCACCCGACCCTACATTTAAGCATTATTCATTGCTGATGTATTTAATCTTGTTCTATAATGTTGAGTTCATGGATAAAGAATTGGAGCTTTTCAAAGAAGAATTGGGTGTCTTAATACCAATACAAAGATGGACCCAGGTTTGGGACAGTAGCTCTCCCCATTCTTCTTTCCTTTTCTTTGAAAATTGGATTGTTTTGCCAATTATGGAAATGCTAGGAATAAATAGGGAAAGATTGTCAATTAATGTTAGGAGAGTTTTGAGACCTTACCAGTATGTTCCAAACTGGTCTTTTTCACATAACTAGGGGGACTTTTTCTTTTTTGATAACTTTACCATGATCAGAGTCTATGGGTGTCCTCAGCCTCCCCATATTTTACCAAAATTTATTCCAATTAGGATTTCTTTTAAGGAGTTTATTTGACAATTGCCCCTAGCTGAAAAAGAATACCTTGACAAACATAGGAAGGGTTCTTTTCTTCCTAGGCTTTGGGTTGTGTCTGATTTTACCATTGGTAGGAATTCCTTTGATGAAGTAAACAATTTCCTTAAATAGTATAGGTTGGTTAATGCTGTGTCTAGATTCTATGATTTTGAACAATTTATTAAATGTGCATTGCGAAAAATGACACCTTGGGCCACAATAAAGGACCATGAACCATTGGATGATGAACATGTGGTTAGAAATTTGTTGGGAAAAGAGGAAGTACAAGAAAGGAGAAGAAAATGGAAAAATTTGATGAGAGTTGAAGCAAAATTGAAGGTTTTTGCCCTGATAACCCGTACCTAGAGAGGATTAACAAAATGCTGAGTTTATATGAAACTCTGATGGAACAAATGCCTAAAATTCTATAAGTGGTTGCTCAACAACAAGAACCCCAAGATGGACAATCTTAACATGGCAAGAGGCCACTTATTGTGTCTGTTGATGATGTAGAGAGTGGGGATGAAGTTCAATCTACCCAAGTGCCACCTGCAAAGAAACAAAAACCAAAGAGGTCGGTGCAATTGTGAGGAGAGACTCTGCTAGAGCAATTGTTATAGAACAAGGACACTACTTTCATCAAATAAGGACACATCTCAGAGAAGCAGGGTAGAATGAAGAACATGGAGAAACAAATGAAGCCCTTTCTCAAGGCTTTGATGAGTGTGTGATGTTGTCAAATGAGTTTACGAAAGATGATGACTTTATTAAGTTAGATGAATTTAAAAGTTTTTTGACAAGGTTGAAACAAAATCAATTAAGACAAAATCTAATCATAGAGGAAGGAAATATAGAAAAGAAAGAGGAGATCATCAAGGAACTCCAAAAATATGATCCTGACATGGAGGAAATATCCATGGAATAGGCAAGACAATTGATTAAGAGTACTGGTATGATTATGATGCCTGACTGGGATATCCAGTCTATTTTTATTATTGATTAGATTAGGAAGCAAGAGGACCCAATGTTTAAAACTGAATTCAAAATTGGAGATATAATAAGAGGATGAGGATTTAATCCTAAGTCAAAGACACTTGCTGCTTGGTCTTTGGCCCCTTCCACTCAAAAGCCCCACCTTCTAAATATACAAGTAGAAAAGAAAGCTGACAGAATGATTTGGAATTTGCAGAACACAAGTGACACGAAGATTGCCTCATTTTTTACTCAAGTTTCTTTTATGAATTTGTCAAAAACAAAGGATTTGTCAAGAAGATACACAGAAACATATAACCAATTGATTGCATTATCTAAAAAATATGAAGAGACACTGATGAAGAAGGGTGCTCTGGAGGAAGAGTTAGTGGAGTTGAAAGAAAAAATTGCAAATGAGCCCCTCCAATACAGATTACAGAACAAGTACAAGAAATACCAACTGATGTGACAACAAAAATGGAGGAATACACAAAGAAAATTGAAAAGATTGAAAAGGAACACAATGTCAAGGATATCTTTGTTGTGTCGGGAATTTTGAAACACACGATTAATGTATTGAAAGGAAAATTGATGGCAGTGCATGATTTGCACATTTCTTTGAAAGAGGCAAGTAAAACATCCTCTGAGGATGTCGCTTTTCTTGGACCTTTGTTCAATGTTTGGCCAGGAAGAAGTAGATTAATGGATAAGCTAGATACTACAATGTTGTATAGTGATGAGTTCCCTCCCAAGATCAATGACACTAAAGACATGGTGGAGGTAATGAATGTAGCTTAGGAATTTTTCATAGGGAAGGATGTGCTTATAAATGAAAAATTGCAGACAGTTGGGGAAGGTTATAGTAAATTGGTGCCTTCAATTTATGGTATTAATGGAGAATTGAAATCAGTTTTTGATTGGACCAATGAATTTGATATGATTCTGGAGGAAGAAGAAATAATCAAGCATATAGATGACCAGGTTGATGCTGATTTCCTTAATGGTATGCTTGAATCATTGTTCAAGGTTGAGGTTGACCATGCAAAGTTTATTGTTGAGGCCGGGGCAGTTACAGATGCCAAATGAACAGATTTAGTTGCAAATTTGGAAGAGGTAAAGGTATTCAGTTGGCCAACAGACAAAGAGGTGGACAGGTGGAAAGCCATGCTAAAGCAAAAGATGAAATGTCAGGTTGCTACCCAAGATTCCTCAAAGTAATTCTAAGCTTGTTGCATCCTCATCTTATAAAAGGATTCCAAGATTAATTTGAGAGAGATGGGCCAGTTGGCCACTTTTATTGATGTTGAAAACTCTGATACAGTTATAATAGTTCAACTATTCAAGAATTTGATAAGTGCATAGTTGAATCGCATTTTGATTTTACTTTGTGATATCATTATGAATATAATATCAATATCATTTGCAGTTTGAGATCTTCACATAATTGTGTTTGTGTTGAATTTATGTTTTCACTTTGAATTGAATGGTCAAGGGTTTTTCAATTTACATGTCTGCAAGGCAGATTATGGAATACAAATCTGATGATTAAATCATTTGTATGAATCATTTTTTTAAATACAAATCTGATGATTATATCATTTGTATGAATCTAGTTTGTGTATGTAATGGCATATTCATTCCTGTTTATCTGCAAATGAATCTTATTGAAGTTTATTATCAGGTTGTCTTTGAATTGTAAGCGACTCTATGCCCTAGGATAAGGCATTGGTTTGTTGTCTTGATGTTGTCTTGGTGAAGTGACCTTCCAATTATAATAGTTGATTCATTGTGGGTGAATATGTTTTCTTGTTTGCCTTTGATTATGAAAGTGTGATTTGTCTATAACATCTATCATGGAATTGGATCCTCAAAAGACATTCCCTTTAATTGAGTTGCATGCATGTTTTACTAATTATGTTGTATTCCTATCTATTGTGGTGTTTGATACTTTCATTCTTAATACTCATATGATTTTTTATGCTATGGATGTTTATGTAATATATATGGAGGTGTTATATGACTACCATGTACATGTTTTTGTTGGTGTAAATAATTATTTATCTGGGATATTATTACACTTTACTTAAGTTTACTTAGGTACATGCAAATCATAGTAGTTTGGGTATGAGACACTTGGGTGTTTGTGCCACTTGGGATAGTGTGTGTAGGAGAATTTGCACCTTTTGTGGACTTATCTTGTTGTTACATTCCACATTCAGTGGGTGATCCACCTCATGTGGAATATTATATTGTTTCTCTACCTACCCACACCTATTTCCTACCTACCCTTGTTTCTCATTGAGCCACATGTCATGTTCATGTTCTCACATATCCATATAGCCTTGCCTATATAAGCATGCTCATATTCATTGTATGTAATGATTGATGATCCAATTGATCACATTTTGCATCTTGATATAATATAGTTTATTCCTATCATCTATTTTGTTATCTCTTATTTGTGCTTTCCATTGCCTATAGATCTTGGAAAAATCTCACATGGTATCAGAGCCATTAGAGTGTCATTGGTTTATCAATTGAGAGAAATTTGATGCTATTTGGGGTTGTATATTTTGGAGCTTTCTATTGCAGGTTATTATTGAATCTTGATGGGTCAAATTTGAGGTCACCATTGGATTGAGGAGGTCCAAGAAAGTCAGTTTTGCCTTTTGTTTCATCCAAATCGGACTTCGCAGGCCAAATCTAGAGGCATTTGAAGTTTGAAGTTGTGACGGAAATTTTCCAGAAATTATAATTTTGCAGACAATTTTCAAATAGCGATATCTCACTCATCTGGACTCCATTTTTCGAGCAATTATTTTTGTTTTGGGGTAGAATTTTATGATCGATACAGTGGTGCAAGAGTTTTCTATTTTTTGGATACAGGTTTTTCGGAAATCATGAAATCCCCATTTTTACAACTTCAAAGGCTTCATTTGGGGTCATACAACCTCCTTTTGAGGTGCTGTTTTTTTTATAGTGCATAATTTTGGTCTACTTTCATAATATGCCATTAGTTTGTAGTGATTTTGAGTAGAAATTGTACTTTCATTATTTGGTCATTTTTTGGCCTATTTGGTACTTGTATTTTGCTTGGATCTCAATTTAGATCACTAGTAGTATTTGTTGAAGTCTCTTATATCTCATTTTTGAGAAGTTGTAATCATTGAAATCAAAAGTCCACTTTGCCATTATTTGCAAGTGCCAACATGATCTTTTATGGGGGGTCAGTTGTTCATTTATAACTCTTGGTGAAATTCCATTCGGAGGCATCTTTTTCTGTAGTGTTCTACATGGCTTCTTTGGTGGCATCATCTTCATGTTTCCAGATTTGCACTATCATGTTGTATGCTCTTGCATGAGAAATGTTGTAATCGCACTATCATAAAGTACCAAACCTCTTTGTATCTTGTTATTGTTGACATATTTGATGTAATCCTCTTGTACACATAGATTAGGAATGTCTTGTGAGACTTGGTGCATGGCTCCAGTTGAGAATTAGGTTGTACACATTTGTGCATGGATCCCATGAGACTTAGATTGTACCAATATTTTTTCCATTTATGAGTATCCAGATGATGCTCAAAGTAGGTTGTCTCCATGCCTGATCTTCATTTTGTTGCAGCGAGTGATTCATCGTCATCGACTTGGTACATGGTTTTGTCACACTTTGACATTATTGGTGTAGCATTGGCTCTCTTTCTTCTTTATGTGGAGGTATTTTGGTCATCATCATTGGACCATCTTTGCAGGAGATTCTACATTGAGGGGGAGATTCATGGTCTCTTCTTCATCATTGAGAGCATTGTGTGCATTCATAATCTCTCTTTTGGGGGAGGGTTTTTTCCCATTGGGCTTTTCTCTCTTTCTCTATTTATGGGAGATTGCATTTGTATTTGTACATGGGTACCTAACATGGCCTCATAGCCGAGACCCATCTTGCATTGCTTAGTTGCATTGTAGACTTTAGTGCATTCCCCTAAGTTGCACTTAAGGGGGGTGTTGGTGTAAATAATTATTCATCTTGGATATTATTACACTTTGCTTAATTTTACTTAGGTACATGCATATCATAATAGTTTGGGTATGAGACACTTGGGTGTTTGTGCCACATTGGGATAGTGTGTGTAGGAGAATTTCCACCTTTTGTGGACTTATCTTGTTGTTACATTCCACATTTAGTGGGTAATCCACCTCATGTGGAATATTATATTGTTTCTCCTACCTACCCACACCTATTTCCTACCTACCCTTGTTTCTCATTGAGCCACATGTCATGTTCGTGTTCTCACATATCCATATAGCCTTGCCTATATAAGAAGGCCCATATTCATTGTATATAATGATTGATGATCCAATTGATCACATTTTGCATCTTGATAGAATATAGTTTATTCCTATCATCTATTTTGTTCTCTTATTTGTGCTTTCCATTGCCTCTAGATCTTGGCAAAATCTCACAGTTTTCCCTCCTCCATAATTATAAAGTTGGCATTTCCTCATACCTATAATCAACATGTATCTAGACCTTTGTATGTGTATTTATGAATATAAATTATAATTATATATATATATATATATATATATATATTCTACTGTGAACATTAAAGATTTCCTGTATCTTATCCATCGGTATGTTCGGCAAGTTTTTTGGGACCTCAAAACCCTCTTCCCTTAAGTAATCTACGCACCAATTACACTAAGGTTATTGAGGTGAATCCTTAATATGATTCCAGACTAACATAAATTCTATATGTGTGGGCATAATAGGAAGCAATGAATGAAAAATTACATACACCATAACAATGTAACAAATGAAAAAACTCATGATTCTGATCATTTGAAAGAGATAGAATTATATAGCAGAGAGAAATAGGTCAAAATTTAATTTATATTGAATAAAATTACTGATTTCATCACAAAATAAATTTATATATAACTCCTTCAAGAACCTGCACAAAGCTTGACACTAAATGCTTTTCATTCGCTCTATAAATGACTATACAACTTGCTCCCTTCACCTAGAGTCTAGAATCACTATTGGAACAAGAAAAGGAACCCCAAAGGCACTAGAATTTTGGAACCCTTAAGAGACCCCCCCAAAAGTAACCCTTCTAATGGCCTTGATTTCACTTTTTATATAAGAAAAGAGAGCAACAAGCTTCAGGCCAAGAGACACATGTCAACAAAACATTTACTCTCAGCAATTAGGCCTAAAAGGCCATATGCAAAATTCTGTTACAAAAATATTCTTTATCCATGCACTGGCTGTGAATGAAAATTTTCAACTAAAAATTGGTACTGCTTGAGCCATGCCATTATCACCTTGATGCCTTCGGATGAAATGTGAGATGTTACGTTCTATCCAATAGATTGTTTCCCTTCTCAGAAGGGATATTGGGACCTGGCAAGAAGTAAAGTCCCCCCTAAAAATTAAAATAGAGGAGGAGCTTCAACCTTCATGCCCAAGAATAGAGAAAATGGAAAGATGATCTTGAGCCTTCATGCCCAGGATTAGGGAAAGTGGAAACATGATCTTTAGGGTAAACATAATATGTTGGGGAGGGGTTGCAGCTTCCATATCATCACAAAGATGACTGGTTGCCACTCCCCACCCAAACAAATCCTTCTTTCATTCCTTTGCGGGCTCCTTCTTCAAACCCCCTGCCATCCCATGGCAGAGTAGAAGTAGAGGATGTGCCATGCGCGGCCTTTCTTGATAAGAAAGGGATTTCACACCCCCTCTGGCAATCCTTCTCACTTTCACAACCCCTCTAACAATAAACAAACTCACATAGGAGAAAACAAAAAAACACCCATCCGGTATCACAGAGAACACAACAACTCCATCCACGATCCTACTCAAATATCATTTTCTTTTCTGAGGAAAAAACCACTCTCAAAAAATGAAAAAGGTTTCTTTTCTTTTCTACCAATTAAGTCACCACTCCATTGTATTTATAACTTTTTAACACTTCATCTGGTGATGCTCATTCACATGCAAAATTATCGTTTTGGTTCTTTTCAACATGACTCTAGACTCTAGAAGTCATGCATATCAAATCCACTGCATCCTGCTAAGGCTCATCTTATGTGAACGATTTTATTCAAATTTTATTCCTCCTTGATTGTACAAATTCTGCTTCAAAATCCCTAACAACAAGCAACCTCTGATTTCTCAGAGAAATCCATGATCTCCCATCTCTAACTCAGAAGCTATCTAATCCTTTTATGCCTCTGAAATCGTCGTCCTCGCTTGTCTAATCAACCTCAACTCAAGAGAAACCTTCAAACTAGTCCCTCAGGAATGAGTTGACATCCAAGCCTTAAAAATTCCTCGTACATATTAACTTTCCACCATAGTTGTTGCTAGTTCTCATGTTTGTTTTAATGTTAGCATTTTTAGGTCGCGAGCTAGCGACCAGATAGTTTGTGGTTAAGTTTTATGGTTATCGCCAACTCATGAGGTAAAATGTTTGAAGACATGATCAAGTTGCGAGCTGGAAACAAGTTGGTTTGGGTTTACATTGCGAGGTCTCTATCTTTTTGGGTGTTAGCATTTTATGTTACCGAGCTGGAGATTGTTAATGACATTGCTTTGGTCATGAGGTCTCGAGTTGGTCTGATGTCATACATTATAGCCGCGAGAGCTAGTGAGTAACTAATTTCATACAGTTGTCGCTAGCTCTCATGTTTATTTAGTGTTATCATTTTTTAGGTCGCGAGCTAGCGACTAGACAATTTGTGGTTAAGTTTTATGGTTATCGCTAGCTCGTGAAGTTAAATGTTTGAAGACCTGATCAAGCCGCAAGCTTGTGAGTGAAGTGCTAGCGGTTAAGAGATAAATGGTTTTATGTTGGCGAGTACACAATAAGGGTTAAAGTTACCACTATCTCCAAGTCGCTGTGGTGATGAGAAATTAACATTTTATGTTCGAGAATTGGCGAGTGCTGGTTCAGTTTCCCTCAGTTGCTAAATCTCGAGGTTATGAAGGCTTAGAATTTTCAGCTTGCGAGTTGGAGATAGAGTCGTAAGGGCTTGTCGCTAGGTCGTGAGATTTTCTAATTGGCAGTCTTTCAGGTAGAGAGTTGACGACTGTGTGCCACGCGTTTTAATGACTTGATGGGGACTGCTGAGGTGCTAATTTTTTTTTTTTTTTACGTTTTGGAAAAAGATTGAAATCGCCAATATATTTTTTTTATGGTTTGAAAATATCTTGAAATCACCAATATTTTTTTTTTTTATGGTTTGAAAATAGGTTGAAATCGCCAATATTTTTTTTTTATGGTTTGAAAATAGGTTGAAATCGCCAATGCAAATATTTTTTCTGGTTTTAAAATCATTACAATTCACCCATGCAAATATTTTTTTGGTTTTAAAAACATTACAATTCGCTTGGATTTTTCACAAACTTTGAGCGATCATGAATGATTTGCCAATGGAGATTATTATTTTTTCTCTGTAAATCACAAAATTTTGCAAGTAAAATTAAAATTTTCCTCTACAATTATACACATTTCACTAGGTTTTTACACCTTGTCCCAGGGGGGGGGGGGTTTCTTAAATTTTTCCTTGCTTGTGCCACTGCCACTAGTGGGGATGGCATGGGTACTAATACTAGTTGTCCTGAACAAGTGCAACAACAAGATATCTCTCAAAAGAGGCCAACAGTACTAGATACTATATAGAATCCTAGTGATCAAGGCATTGTGAAGAAGAAAATGGTTATGACAACAATGACTAGTACAACTCCAACTATATTGATTGCCGCTACAAATCTATTGTTTGCAGCTTCAGAACAAACCCCTCAAAAGGGTCCAAAAACTCCACTTGCAAGTTTCAGTGGGCCTAGATTAGGAATGAATGTTGCTACTCCTCGAAATGAATTAATTAGAACCACAGGCATAGGTGGAGGTGCACACATCACTGCAAGTGATATTTCACCTTTCAAACATTCAATTGCTTTAGCAAACCCAAATTTTTGTTACAATGATTTATTTAATAAATTTGAGCAAACAACAAATATGAATAAAGAAAATAAGAATACATTGAAGAGGGGTTCCCTTACTGCAGCTTTAGAGGAACAACCTGCATCGAACAGGGTATTTCCCACATATGACCCAAACAAAGATATGATGGAGTTTATGGTTGTTATGCCCCCAAATAAAGATAAAAATCCACCACAGAATCAGATAGATCCCTTTGAATTTCACGTTAGCAGCCTCCAAATGGATTTTTCCAAAGTTAAAAATATGGACAAAATTAGTGTGTCAAAAAAGACCAACGAAGTGATCTACACTTCACTACTCAAGGTGGAGAGAGAGAAAAATAAGCCGGAGAAACAAATAGAAACATTAGAGGCAGACCTAGAAAATGAAAAAGCAAAGAGGAAAGCAACAGATAACAAGTGTAATGAATTACAAAGAAGGATAAAAAATTTGGTCTCTACATCAACAATTACAAAGCAAGAACAAATGGAGGTAGAACTGAAGGAACAGAGGGAAATGGATGAAAGCATTAAAAAATTTGATGATGAAAGAGCCACTTCAGCAAAATTATACAAAAGCATGGAGTCTATTGCTTCCTTAAACCAAAATTTATAGAACCAATTGGTGCATGAGATAGAAAAAGAAAAACATTTGGAAGAGAAAGTAGAGCAAGAAAGAAAAAAATGTGCACAAATGAAAGAAGAGCTACAAAATTCAAATAATAAAATTAAAACTTCAGAAGACATTATGAAAAATACAATGAAGTATATAAAAGAAAACATTTGGGGGCAAATAATGCAGAGGAGTGACAAGTTGTCTGAATGGTTTGAATTCAATGATATCTGAGAGTAAATTTTTGGAAGCTCAAAGACCACATTGAGAAGAATAGAAATGTTTATTCAAAAGAGAATATTGCAAAATAGATTTTTCAAGAAGTCTCTAGTACCAATGAAAACTATTTGGCATCCAAGGGAATTGAGAGCCACATTTATGCCTCAGTAAAGGCATCATCTGTTATTCAAAAATGCCAGAAACTAAGGGAAGCACAAGAAATCACAGATAAAGGTGGGAAAAAGATAATTAAGTTGCAAGGAAAGATAACCAAATTTTTAAATCTTGGTTTGCGGAAGAGTGTTGACACATTAAATAAATTCATTGGAAAAGAAGCTTTCAAAAAAAGGATGGAGGACAAAATGAAGTTTGAATTAGACTTGATTTCTCAGGACACAACTCCTCACAACTTTCTGAATTTCATCAAACTATTGACAACTTTGTATGCGGTATTGGGTGAAATGGTGCAGCCAAGTCACTCTTCCAAATATGGATTGCTGAAAAAGTTGCAGTTGAATTACTATACTTTAAAAGAAATTGAACTTCCATCAGACGGAGAGTGGAGCACCCTAAAAAAACTGGCACAAAGATCTCATGAATCATATTATGTATTGCATAGTTTTTTGCTTTTACTCTTAATTTCAAGGTTTGCTTCTTTTGGCATTGCTTGAAATAACTCTATTTTATGAATAGGAAAAATACAACACTCACTATTACTAATCTAGCCTATGATGCACACCTTCAACCTTGTAAATTTTTATTCTCAAATTCTCTGAGATTTTAACTTTTCAGCCTTTCTCTATTTTTGATTTCTAGGTTTTATGCACTGCTATTCTCTATATTTAATTTGTCATGGCTTGAATTAAGTTTTAAGTTTGAACTCTTTTTTTTGAATAGGATGAGGAGACATGTAGTAGTTGCTAAATTGTTAATCCAGCCTATGATGGTCATAGATACCTTCAACCTTGTAAAATTGTACTGAGTTTGTGATACTGATGGGACAATAGATTCAGTGCCTTGGTAATTGACTTTGATGTTGATTCTTCACATGTTGCAAATAGACCTGAAGCTGTTGTTGCTCCCTTGTTTCTATAAAAGGAAGTTCAGGGTCATTTGCAAAGGGTTTTGGAGTTTCGTATTGACTTTTGCATAGAGAATTAGATAGATTTGTGTATTGAATGAATTGTATCATATGGCTATATTTTGAAAGAATTAATGAAAATATCATGTATAAATAAACATCACTCTATCAATAAATATATTACGCTCTTGTTGGCAATTGACACTCATCTGGTGGTTTCCGATAGCTGATTATTGGCTTAGGGTTGTCATTGATGGCAACTCTTCATGGAGATTTGATCCGGTGATCGTAATTCTTCTTATCTGAAAGCAAGTGTTAACCAGTAGCTGGTTAACCGATATCTCAAGAAGAACAAAGCATTTTTGGGTCCATAAGCTTTTTGGTGATTGCAGTGTATTGAATCATGTTTTGGGTGATTGGGCTGACTTAGAAACATCATTTTATTATTGTTTTGGTGATCCACATTTAGCCTTTGTGATCCGGTCAAGCTGGCATCTAACTACATGTTACACTAGTAGGGCGACATGATGTATAACCTATTTTGTGATTGTCGGTATATAAGTTTGGTGTGGATGATATTTTTGGTGAATGATGTGAACATATGTGAGCAAGAGGTGATCAAGAATCCGTTTAGGCATTCTTGATCTGGTAGTTGACTAAGATAGAGAACATGACATAACAGAGCAGATCAGAGAAGGTGATCTAGTAAGTGTATTCAGTACTTAATTGGAACTCATCTAGGCATTGTAGATGCTATTTCAGAGTTCATTCATTGTAATTCATCACTGTAACTATCTTGTAAGTAAGTGAGACTTCCTTAAGGGTTGTATCCTTTCGGGTTATTGCAACTGAGCAGTGTGCTTGAATGTGCATGCATTCCCAATTTTGTAATATTGTTTTGCTACTGGCCATAGTAGAATAATATTGTGGGTTCAAATCCCACCGTGGTTTTTCCCATTTGGGTTTCCATGTAAAAATCTAGTGTTATGATCTTTTTGTTGTTTGTTTTATATTTTTGCATTTCAGTTTCAAGTATTTGCTTCCAATGGTTTAAAGTTAAGTTTGAAAATATGCTAATCGGTAGATCACTGATTCACCCCCCCCCCCCTCTTAGTGATCTTTGATTCCAACAACTCTTTTATTCTACTATTTTCTATCTGGAATTAGAAAGTTGAAAAATGCAATTGCAAATCAATATTAAATTTTAATTGCAAAAAGTTGACACACATAAAATATCATCAAGTTATCAACCACAATAATATGTTTTTGTAATATTAATGATGAGATACAACAATAAGATTAATAAATACCTGGGAACTGCTAGTGCTAAATCTCTTAAAGTTGTCATTCCTCAACAAATTCAGAGCTTCCTTGTTTCTTGTCTATGTTTTCTTTACTCTGAGTCTGCATACCTCCATTGAACTGCATCTCAATGTTACCAGTAGGTCTAGTACATGAGTCAATTGTCTCACTGCCACTTTCATTTGAAGTGTTTCCCAAACCTCTTCTTTCACATTTGGACCTCCATATTTTCAGTGCCATATTGTAAGTAAAAGTGTGGAGATCATACCTAGATGTATAGAGACTCAAATTTTTTCCAAATTCTTGTCTAGTTTGTTTCTTAGCTTTGATTTTAAGAACCCCAAAGCACTAAAAAACTCTCTCATCCTCCACTGAACCTAATATCATGGTAAGACATAAATCAACAAGCTTGAAATATTCTGATATTGAATCATGCATCACTTCGTTGTGACCTAAATTTGTCCAAAGCCTTGTTACTGATCCCTCTTCATGGGGGTTCTCCATTATGTCATATTATTCCCTCATAGTGTATGAAAAATGGACTGATTGCTCTCTAAGAAGAGTTTCTTGTAAAATTTCATTTATAGTTACTCCATTGAATTCTTTGGATTTGCAAAATTGTTTTATCAAAGTTAGTAGCTTAGTTCAAAAATTAGTTGAACTCTTGAGGTTCCAATATTGAGGAAAGAGAATAGATATGACTTCAAGTAGTTTCTCAGGAGGGAATCTACTTCTAATATGTGAGGAAATATCATAGGCAATTTTATTCATAGAAGCAGTTACAGACTCAACAATCTTGTTAAACTCTTCCCTTGCAACTCTTGCTAGTCACTTCTTGGGGTGCTTTCCTGGTTCCTTGGGTTTGACCATGGCAAAGAAGTGCATTGGTATCTCAACTCCACGTACACTAGCACATAACTCCTCGTTTGCACTGATCTATAAAAAATTATCAAGATTGTTCAAATATGTGAGTGTCTGCCACTTAGTAAATTTTTCATCAGATAATGTTGGTTGAGATCCATAGAGATTATCGAGGGTGAGGCATGTCATCTTACATAGCTTAGCACATTCTGCAATATACATAGCTCTTTGCTGGGCTTTTTTATAATATTCCTCATTTCCTCTAGCATGGGGAGAAGAGTTGCTAAAGTTAAGAGTGCCTCTATATTAATTAACCTCTGAAGCAGGCCAAGAAATTTTGGTTTCTCTGATTCATCACTATTTGTGTGAAATAGTCCAGTCAAGGATGTATATTCTGAAAAAAATCTATGTGTTGGTCCATCCAAAGAGATCCATCTAGTATCATTATCCTTAAGAAGCTTGTTCCCATCGGTTATTCCATCAACAAAGTGTTGAAATTCCATAAATCATTTGGAACTTCATCAAAAGTGTGAGTAGAGCTCTCTGATTAAATGTTCAATTTTTTTTACTGGAGCATGCTTGCTCACAATTCTAAAAGCTAGATTCATTCTGTGGGCCATGCAGTGAATGCTAGTAATGTAGGGTGCACAAGAACTTTCCATCTTTTTGCAAAGACCTTTCTTGTGACCTTCCATTACTGAAGCTCTATCCGCTCCAACACACACCAACTTTTTGGGAATCGTCATGTCATCCATACCTCCATATTCAATTAAACAACTCTTTACTAGTTGAAATAAATTTTCCGCTATCACATGATCCTTCATTTTAGAAATAGATAGTAGATGAGGCTGGCGGACATGATTCTGTATAGAATAAACATGCATGCATACCCACAAAGTATTATCTATTGTCGTAACTTCATCTAAAGACAACACAATAATGTTTGACTCTCTTATTTTTTCCTTTACATCTTCTTTTTCAACCTCAACAAGACAATTTGCCCATTTCCATCCACTATTTACTGGCCAGTGACCATAAGGATAGTTAGGAACTTTCAAAAAGTGTAATAAATCACTCATTGATGGGTAGTCTGTCATAGAACAACCTCTGCTCAAAATATAAAAAATAACACTTAACTGAACAACTTTTCCCAATTGTTCTATTTGCATTTCTTTTCCAAGAATAGCTTCAATAGAACCTTTAACTTCAGCAGGCTTCGTCTGTATTTTCTCTTGAAAATAAAATTCTTTAGCATTCCTCACATGCTTACATTCCTCCTTTGTTTTCCATCTTACCACTGATTTTTCAACTCCATCTATCATTTTTTTTTCGTAAACTTTACCCATATGCTTTTCTATGGTGTCAATTTTTAGCTGCAACCTCTTTTCCTTTTTATGTTTCCAAGTGCAAATCTTACACCTGCATTCTATTGGAGGCTTTCCTTCTATTGGATTCTGTTAGGATTGATGATAGGCCCAAAGATACTGAGAGGGGGGGGGTGAATTAGTATCTAATCAGTTTACAAATTCTTTTACCTTATTAAGTATTTTTCATTCCAAAACATTGTACCAGTAAATAAGAATTAATGCAGTAAATAAGAACAGTAAAGATAACATAGAAAACACACCATAACACAAGATGTTTAACGAGGAAACCTGGTGTGGGAAAAACCTCAGTGGGATTTGTGACCCACAACATTCACTCACTGGCCAATGAATGGATATTACTTACAAGAGGGGCCCGCACATGCAGGAAGGCCAACTGCCTAGAGCTCGCTGCTCAATTACAAAAGGAAGTCTCAATGACTTACAAAATGGATTATGAGAATCCAATATAATGTACTGCTACAAAACAACATCTGCTATGCCAGGTTCAGTACCGGTGTAAGCTCATACAATAACCATAAACCCTTATACAAAATCTACCTCAATATTAGCTCATCACTTCACATCATATGTCCATCCATCACTATACTTCTCTCTTACAAAATGATTTACAAGACCTCATACATATATGAGTCTATTACAATATGCCATGTCAGCTTACAAAAGATATTACAATTAAATACAAAATACAATAATCAAAATCCTATCAGATAGAGATGTTGGTAAACATTGTTGTCACTGCTAGTGAAGTGCGTGTCGGTGCCGGTGAGTTGCCATCAATGACCAAACTTTCAATCACCTTCAATTCTCATTGGAGTGTGCAATGCCAACAATCTCCCCCTTTGGCATTGATGGCAACACTCATGAGAAAAATCCAAAATTGTCCCCAAAATTGAAGTCCAAAAATCTTACCAAAATGTGTGCTCCCCCTGAGCAGATGATCTCTTCTGACAATCATTTTTCTCAGTTCTACTACTCCTCCTTTGACATCAATGACAAAGGTTGTCAAGATTGTCAAATGAGTGCAGTTTTCAGTTTGAACCTTGTAACCGGTTGGTTACAATCTGGAATAAGTTTGCTAAAACCAAATTCAAGCTCTGAGTAAACTTGTTGCTATCCTTCAAAGCCACCTCTGTTCTCTGAATAGTATCGGTGAGATGATGCATTTTCTCTTTTGGTGTCTTTAGTTCCTCAGAGATCACTTTCCTCAGAGAGATGAGGTTGTCCAACTTTGGACTGAGTCTACATTTTAGCTCTTTGGCTTTTCCCTTTAACCTTTCCTTCTCTTTCTCTAACTTCTCCAATTTTTCCTCAAATCTAGCAATTTCTTGCTCAATAACTGATATTGGTTCAGATGAGCCAGTGATATTATCAGCTATGCCATTAATCTCCTTTTGAACTTTTCTGATTTCCTTATCAATATCCACTGTCAAAAGATTTGTCTTACAAGTGTCTCTATATAGTTCCTTGAACTCCGTAATTGTTGTGCTCAGTGCTGATAAAGGGGTGTCAATATGTTCTGTGCACTCCTTTATTGTTTCACCAAAGAATTTCTCTTTTTCCCTATCCATTTTATCCTTAAATGTTTCTTCATTTATTTGATCTACAGTCAGTATATTACCAGTGATGTATTTAGACAATGTGTCTAACTGACTCAAAGAATCCTTATCCATGCCCATACTGACAAAGATATTAGATAGTTGTTTCCCTACTAGTATGTCATAACCAAAGTCTTTCTTGCCAATACCGGGAACCTCTTTTGTAAGATACAACATTAAACATACAAGAAAATTGCCAAAACGGAAAGTACCTTTCTTATCTCCTTTTATTTTCTTTAGATTATCAATCAACTCATCTTTTAACCACTCACATACATCTATCTTAGCATCACTATTAACCATATAAAAGTGGAAATAGAGTTGAGTCAGTTTGCATGGGTGGCCTTATAACCTAAAATCATACTTATGAATCTGACATTGTCATGTTTTACATCATTCACTCTCAAGGATATGCTATCATAGGTTGCTCCTGTTAAAGTCATCACTGTGTTATTAGGAACCTTTTTAATTTTATCTGGCCTGCTACCAGTGGAGGGTAAGCCAGTCACTACCCTAACTCCTTCCTTAGTGATTTTACAAATGAAGTCTAGCCAAAAGAATTCACCATGAACTCTACTAAGCACAATCCTTATTACTTCCCTAGGAAATTTTGGGATGTCAAGGATTTCCACAAAACCTAAGGTCTCTATAACCTTATGTTTGGGTTTCACAACTCCACTTTCATCACAGATAACATTTTTATACATTTTCATGATTTCCTCTGAACCTAATTCCTCAGTGTGGCAATGTATGTAAATTCTAGGGTCTTCTGCATATGCAACTCCTTTAGGGATTTTTGAAAAAGCAACTAGGGTATCATCTTGTTTCTCTACCTCGGGGATAA
Organism: Cryptomeria japonica; assembly: GCF_030272615.1. Lineage (NCBI taxonomy): Eukaryota > Viridiplantae > Streptophyta > Pinopsida > Cupressales > Cupressaceae > Cryptomeria > Cryptomeria japonica. The sequence continues at coordinate 367,966,201 of NC_081412.1, forward strand.
TCTTGAAAATGGGCCTAGGGCATTTAACTACCTCTATAATAGTAGGGCTTACAATAAATTTTGGAGCAAAGGAGGAAGCCATTGATAAATACCTTAATCTGCTTGATAGGTTTGGATGCTTGAAATTTCTTGCTTCACTTCTCGCTAAGGATGCCTTCGCTCGGATTTTTGCGCTCTCTGAAATTTTGAATGCTTGGTGAATGAAAAAGAGGGAAAATCAAATGTTTATAATGTCTTTTCCTCCAACAACCACAATAAATGCTCGCCGGTTAAGTGAAACTTAACACATCTACCAGTAGAGAAGAAGTCCATCTTCTCACCATCAACCAAGGGTAAAATTGCATGATTTTGAATTTGTTGCAATACCCCCAAGGGTTACTTTTTAGTTGGATGAAGAGTTTCCTACTGGTGGAGTAATACTCTGTTCTACCGATGAAGGAATAGTCTCATCAACATTCTGATCTGTCTTTCTAATCCATTGTATTGAAAATTCTTGCTTTACCTCAACAATCTTCTCTTTGCCTTTCAAACTGGATCCTTTATTATTTGCCAGTGAAGTCTTGCTTCTACACAATTTTGCAATATGTCCAATCTTGTTACAAGCATAACAAGTCATGTTGTTTTTTTGAATAGCCTTTCCATATCCTATGTCGCTTTGTGTTCTGTATTGATTAGATAAGTGCCCAAATCTTCCACAAACATAACGTGTTAAATTCATTCTACAGTTTTATGAATTATGACCAATTTTGTTGCATTTGGGACATTGACCGATGGGTGCATTAATTTTCTGATTGTTTCTAGATCTACATTGATTTTCTCTATGACCATACTTGTTACAGTTAAAGCATTTCCCGTTAAATTTGTAGGCATTAGGTTGTCTTACTGGTTTACTATGATCATGATTGTTTGTAGTACCAGAGCTTTCACCAACTTCAAATCCAAGTCCATTAGTGTCTCCATTAGATTTCAGACTTTTTAGCATACCATCAAGTTCTTCTGAAATTTTCTTGAATTTCTCTTTGTGTTGATTTGCAGTAGCCAACTCATTTTCCAAAAATTCCTTTTGTCTCATAAGTTCAGTTTTATCATGTTCCATGTGAATCAGATCTGTCTTTAACATATCATTTTCATGACTGAGTCTTAGATTTTCATTTCCAGCATTATTGAGTCTCCTAGTCAAGTCATCTTCATTCTTCTTTCTGTCTTTAATGTCTTTAAAAAATATCATAGTCATGTCTTGCATTTCATTCCTCAAGGTCATGTTTTCTTGCCTCATCTTGCTTACAAGATCATTAAGAGTTTCCTTTTCATCATCATTATTCTACATCTTCTCATGAAGTTCTTTTCTCTTATTTCTAGCAATAGTGAGATTCTCTCGAAGTCCTTGAATGAATTCCTATGCAGTCCTTAGATCATCTTCAAGTTTGATATTCTTCAAATTCTCTAAATCATAGTCCACAAGAGCTCCTTCTAATTGCTTTCTTAAATTCTTCATCTGTACTGGTGTTAGAATCTTCCTCAAGCTGTTAGACTTTTGAAAATAGAGGACCAGGCTATGATACCAATTGTTAGGATTGATGATAGTCCCAAAGATACTGAGAGGAGGGGGTGTGAATCAGTATCTAACCAGTTTATAGATTCTTTTACCTTATTAAGTATTTTGCATTCCAAAATAGTGTACCGATAAACAAGAATTAATGCAATAAATAAGAACGGTAAAGACAACATAGAAAGCACACCATAACACAAGATGTTTAACGAGGAAACCTGGTGTGGGAAAAACCTTGGTGGGATTTGTGACCCACAATATTCACTCACTAGCCAATAAATATATATTACTTATAAGAGGGGCCTACACATGCAGGAAGGCCAACTGCCTAGAGCTCACTGCTCAATTACAAAAGGAAGTCTGACTGACTTACAAAATGGATTATGAGAATCCAATATAATGTACTACTACAAAACAACATCTTCTATGCTAGGTTCGGTACCGGTGTAAGCTCATACTATAACCATAAACCCTTATACAAAATCTGCCTCAATATTCACTCGTCACTTCACATCATATGTCCATCTATCACTATATTTATCTCTTACAAAATGATATACAAGACCTCATACATATATGAGTCTATTATAATATGCCATGTCGACTTACAAAAGATATTACAATTAAATACGAAATACAATAATCAAAATCCCATCGGCTAGAGATGTCGGTAAACACTGTTGTCATTGTCGGTGAAGTGCCTGCCGATGCCAGTGTCGGTGAGTTGCCATCAATGACAACACCTTCAATCACCTTCAATTCTCATTGGAGTGTACAATGCCAACAGATTCTCCACTGGTTCAATGAATGGATACTTTGATGCCCAATTAATTTGAAAATTCCTCACTAGCATATCCTACTCCCAATCCTTTTTTGATCTGGGTTGATCCTTTTTTGATTTGGCTTTTCTTTTCTCCTTCCATGCATTATCATCTATGACATTATCACCCAAGTTGATTATATCATTCTGACTAACTCGGGTATCTTACAGAAAATTTTCTTCAAGTTCATCGTGATCTAAGATATCAGGTTCACCACCTTGTTCAATATGCGGTGTAGGTTGTGTTAGGATTAATGATAGTCCCAAAGATACTGAGAGGTGGGGTGAATCAGTATCTAATCGGTGAACTGAATATTTAACCTTATTAAGTATTTTGCATTCCAAAGTAGTGTACCGGTAAACAAGAATTAATGTAGTAAACAGGAATAATAAAGTAAGCATAGAAAATACACCATAACACAAGATGTTTAACGAGGAAACCCAGTGTGGGAAAAACCTTGGTGGGATTTGTGACCCACAATATTTACTCATTGGCCGATGAATAAATATTACTTATAATGAGGGGCTTGCACATGCAGGAAGGCCAATTGCCTAGAGCTCACTGCTCAATCTATAAAATAGAAGTCTCACTGACTTACAAAATGGATTATGAAAATCCAATACAATGTACTACTTCAAATCAGCATAAACTATGCCAGGTTCAATACCGGTTTAAGCTCATACTATAACCATAAACCTTATACAAAACCTACCCTTATAATTTGCTCATTCCTATCTCATATCCTATCTTTTCTATCCTCTATCATCTATATAAAAATGATTTACAAGATCTCATACATATATGAGTCTATTACAATATGCCATGTCAGCTTTACAAAAATATATTACAATTAAATACAATAAACAAAAGTTTATTCCTATCGGCTGGAGTGCCGGTATGCATTGTTGCCGCTGTCGGTGCCTGCCGGTGGTTTACCAGATGAATGTCGAGTTACCAGTAGGTTTCCAGTAGGTTTCCATCAATGACAACACCATTATTTCTCACTAGAGTGTAGAATGCTAGCAGGTTGTGAATCTTGTACTTGTACTTGTGATGATGTACCTTCTTGATTTTCACCACAATCTTTTCCAATGCCAAAGTACAAAGACAATGTTCTATCTTTTACTGGCCTCTCTTAGCCTTCCCCACATTTAGGATTCCTTCCCTTCTTCTTGTTTGACATCTCCAACAAAATAAAGGTTGTAAAAAAATATCAACTTGTTGAAGAAGTAATAATAGACTATATGATTCATTGGCCCTACGACCTACAATCTAGATGTCTGAGGTCTCCCGAGTGACCATTGATGGTTCCCCATTGAATAAGAGTGAACTCAATAGTGCAAATAGATAGAGATGAATTCAGAATAATAGTATAACACTTCAAAAATATGATCACTTACCTTTAGGTCACTAGCAATCACCAATGTAGTCAGCAACAATGGTTGTTCCTGGTCTGAAACTTCGCTAGTGATCCGAATTGAGAGCTCAGAACCGACCAAATTGTGTAGAGATAAATTTGATCTTTGACTGTATTTATACCAATCCTTATTTGGTGAATTCAGTAGGAATTTTATATGGTATACAAATATTTGGTGAATCACACTTAACTATAACATGTCTTATGTAATTTTTGAGGTGATTATGGGTCGTCCAATTAATTGGCAATTATAATAGATGGCAAAAATTGGGGTAAATTGAGACACGCTTCCGCAAAATTCCAAGAGAACTGGGTTCTCCTAGCCAATAAATCTTTATATGGCTATTGGCGAATTATGGCCATCTATTAAGACAACCTTAGAATGTGTAGGCGAAAATATTGAATTTACCGTGTGGAAAACGTAGATTCTATTGGCAAAATCTTGATAGAGATACAATTAATTACATAAAACAATGGGCGATTGGGTCGTGCATTTGATGAATATTTATAAAGTCCATGTGACATGGCCACCCATGATTGGTACAATATATTCGCCATTGGCGACTATTCGCCATGTATTGTCCACCCTTGACTTGACTTGATTTGACTAGACTTGACTTTTATTTCATGCTTGATAGACCTATCTAGACAATTTATTGTGTTTTGGATTATCAATATACATGTGTTTCAGTACTCATTATGATGCTAGACATTATTGGACATATGCTATTTTGATAGTTTATATGGATGATGACACATGATACTATCATTATTGATCATGTAATTTGATGGATATATGTGCTTAATGGATTCTATATGCATTACTCCGTTGATGGATTATTGATGATTTATATTGATCATGGGTTTGATGCTATTATGATTATGCTAACCCTATTTCATGATAATATATGATGAGACATTTATGAGATGTGTTTGATTATTGTATGACGGTCTTCGTGAGAGGAACGATGTCACATCACTCATTGTGAGCGGGATGTGTTGTCGAGATTCCCTATCACTTACCTATTATGATGTATATGCATATGTTATATCGATGCTTTGTGGTTGCAGGAATTGTAGGTATCAGACATCAACTCCACCTAGCTTCACAGGTTTGAGTGTGTCTTTAAATCCCAATGGCATGTGGTTCGGAGACGACATGAGTTCCCTACACATACTCTAGGTCTAAGTTGTTCACTGTGAATCATCAGCGTCTTGGCATGATTGCCATGTTAGTTAGTGATTTGTGGCTTTGTGAGTATGCTAGCCTATTGTCAATTTATTTGATATATTTATGTGTGATTATGTAGATATTAATGTTTAATTTAATTGTTTGGATTATTGGCTTTCAAGTATTTAATTATTTGATATTTAATGTTTATTTATCTTATGTTGTTTAATATTTATTGTTAAATCTTTATTGAGGTTGACCTTTAATTAATTATTTATTTTTTGCCTATGGTTTAATTATTTATCTGGTATTTAATGATTAATATTTTATTTGGTCCTTTAATTATTTTATGGGCCTTTGAGCTATTAAATTATTAAATCCCATTTGGATTATTTATTTGTGGTTATGATTTATTCTTTTAGTTAACTTTATTTATTTAGCTTGGATTTATTTATATGTGGGGGTATAAGAACTTATTAAAATAAAACAATAATATTTCCCCCACATGGTGTATAAATACATTTCATATTTACCTTACCTACCCTTTACTCTCAATGGTTGAAATTGAAATGGGAGAATAAAATTATAATATATGGTAGATTGGTAAAATAAACTCTAAAAAAGAATATTTTGATTGGTTCTCGTGGAGGCTAGGGTTTTGGTATTTTGAATGGCTTTTTTATTTTGTTTGCCAGGATTGTTTCAGGTTGGATTTTCATGAAAGTTTTTCTGCAAACTTCTTTTGTCTCTTGGACTTGGGTTTTTGCTTTGGATTGCTGGAGCTTGTGGTTTTGCATTATGGGATTGGATTTGGAGCTCTTCGTCAGTTACCTTCCATTACACAGGTTGCAGGTTGGAGATCTTTGCTCTTGCATATTTTTATTCCTTCTTGTGTATGTGTCGTGTATGCAGAAATGACTGTGTGCAATTGTTTTGGGAAAAATAATATTATATAGTTTAGACTATAGTTTGTGGAAAATATTTATGTGCATAGGATATATTGTTTGACTTTGGGAGTGTTGTTGTGAACCCGTGATACTGTGTAATTTCTTCTATTCAAAATCTCTATTTTGGTTTCCTGTTGTTGTTTGGCTTGGAGGAGTTAGGGAGAAGTTTTATTGTGCCCAATAGATTTGGGTTTGTTGTGAATTTTGGTTGTCTTATGAGTTCTCTGACTGGTTTTGCCATGAAGGAAGATTGGAGGAATTCATTTGTTGTTTTCTTGTCTTGTTTAATTGAATTTGGTTTCAAAGTTCCCCTCGAGTATTGCATTGACTAGAGAATGTGTTTTAGTTTGGATTGAGAACTTTGTGAAGGTTTTTTTGTGTAAGTTGGGTTGGATATTCTTGTGATTTGAATGGAATTTTCTCCTTCATGTGATAATGGTTTTGCAATCTATTTGTTGCTATCATTTTGTCTTGTTTGGGCGTCTTTGAACAATATGGTTTTAGTATTTAGCTATTTTTCTGTGAATTTTAATTTGATATCGTAACTTAGTTATTTTCCATCAGTTTTGGCTTCTGAGACAAATGCACTAAAAGACTGAGCATATGCGTCATTTATTGGGACATATGTGCTACCTATTTGTACAAATGCGCTAGACTGTTTACCAAATGCACTAAAATAGTAAAAGAATGTGCTAAAATACTTGACAAAAGCACCTCAGAATCAGATAAATGTGCCTTAGGAATTGGCAGATGCGCCATTCTGTAAGATAAATGTGCTAAACTATTTTTTAGTGTTTTTCTAGTTTGTTGATTCTGATATCATTTTCGGATATGATTACATACTAGAGGTAATTTTGGATGTTATATGTTATTTTCCAGGTTCTGCATTTGATTTGTTTGATGAATCTTTTATGGATTTTGCTTCTATGTTGTGGAAAAATCTCTATGTTGGGTTTGTGCCCTCTATCATGTTGAGAAGCCATGGTAGAGAGGGTTATTTTATTGTGTTCAGTCTAGCAAATTGATGTGCCTTTTTGTTGATGCTGATTTCATTTGTAGAGTAGATTCAGTTATCTTATCTTGATGTATTTTATGCTATGAGGCTATTTGATGTTACTTGGCATTATGATTATTGGATATCCATGTATGCGTGTGGCTGCATAATGTTAGTTTCAGATTTATATGTTGTTTATGAGCTGCTTGTTGCATTTTTGTTTTTAGAACATGTTAGGAGGAGTGGGCTTCCTTGTGATGACTGGGGTCACGAGAGATAGGCTTGCATGAGGTTCCTTGTAAGGATGCATGAAGTCTAGAACGTCTAGGCACATTGGAAGTTTACCATGATGTAAACAAGTGATAACATAATAATAAATTAATGGGTTGGGTAAATAATTCACTAATCAAGATAATGAATAGTTGTGAGCCTTATGACTTGATCCCAGGGAGGATATTTTAGGATAGGCATGGGAAGGTCATTACGATGGCAAGTCAATCTCTCTTGATCTCTCATAGGTTGAGATGGCTCCACATGACCATCAGGCTTATGCCTTGTGTTATAGTATTTGTTGTGTTAGAGGATGGCATGTGATGACACTCCACTCCTACATGTGTCCCCTTGTTTATTATTGATATGCCTTGTGTAGTGTCCACCCTTGACTAGACTTGACTTTTATTTCATGCTTGATAGACTTATCTAGACTATTTATGGTGTTTTGAATTATGATTGTACATGTGTTTCAGTACTCATTATGATGCTAGACATTATTGGAGATATGATATTTTGATAGTTTATATGAATGATGACACTATCATTATTGATCATGTGATTTGATGGATATATGTGCTTGATGGATTCTATATGCATTGCTATGTTGATGGATTATTGATGATTTATATTGATCATGGATTTGATGTTATTATGATTACACTAACCCTATTTCATGATTATATATAATGAGACATTTATGAGATGTGTTTGATTATTGTATGACTATCTTCATGAGAGGGACAATGTCACATCACTCATTGTGAGCGGGATGTGCCATCACGATTCCCTATCACTTGTTTGTTATGATGTATAGGAATATGTTGTATCATTGCTTTGTGGTTACAGGATTTGCAAGTACCAGACATTGACTCTACCTGGCTCCATAGGTCTAAGCGTGTCTTTAATCCCAATGGTATATGTGGTTTAGAGATGACATGAGATCCCCTCACATACTCTAGGTCTAAGTTGTTCACTGTGAATCACCAGCGTCTTGGAGTAATTCGCCATGTCGGTTAGTAAGCTCGGTCTTCTCAGTGTTGTGAGTATGTTAGCAATTGCTGATTTATTTAATTATGTGGTTAATTATGTTTAGATTAATTATTTGGTCTTTGATGCGTGATTCGATAGTTAATAATGTTTAATTTAATATTTTAATTTATTAGCTTTGAGTATTTAATTATTCGATAATTAATGTTTGTTTATTTTATGATTGTTTAATATTTATTTAATATTTATTGTTTAACCTTTATTGTGGTTTAATATTTATTTAATATTTGTTGTTTAATATTTATTGGGGTTTGATCTTTTATTTGATATTTAATTAATTAATTAATTATTTATTGTTTAATTGCCTATGGTTTAATATTTATTTGGTATTTAATATTTATTTGGTTCTTTAATTATTTTATGAGCCTTGGTTTATTTATTAATTCCCCATTTGACTATTTATTTATAGCTTATGTTTTATTTATATAGTTTGACTTTTATTCATAGTGGGGTGTATAAGCACTTTAAAATAAAATAATAATATATCCACACTTGGTTTTATAAACAGATTTTATATTTATTCTACCTACCCTTTACTCTCAATGGTTAAACTCGAAATGGGAGAATAAAATATAATATAAGGTGGGTTGGTAAAATAAACTCCAAAATAGAATATTTTGATTGGTTCTTGTGGAGGCTAGGGTTTTGGTTTATTGTATGGCTTTTTGTTTTGTTTGCCGAGATGGTTTTCGAGTTGCTTTTTCTTGAAAATTTTCTCTGCAAGTTTTCTTTTGACTCTCAGATTTTGGCTTTGCATTTGGATTTTGTTGGAGCTTGGTTGATTGGCTTTTGGATTGGATTTGGGAGCTCTTCTTTAGCTTCATTCCATAACACAGGTTGTAGGTTGGAGCTACATTTTTCTTTCTTTGCATTTTAGTTTTTCCTGTATTTTGTATGCTCTGTGTCTATAAGTGTTTTCCAGGAGCTAGGATAATAATAATAATATATATTTCATTTCATAAGGTTTGAATATGTATTGGGGAGTATATTAATTTAACATGGCTGATATAGTTTATTGGAAATGTATTTTGTGTTCTGGGAGGTGTCGTTCATGACACTGGTATTCGTATGGGGTGGAGAGAGTTTTCTTCTCTCTAGATTTTGTGTTTAGTAGGAGTCTTGTTATTTGTTCTGTGATTTCTTAGCTAAGTGGATTGAAGGTTCTTTTATTGTTTTGGATATTTTAAGCTCTCTGTGTTGCTTTGAAAACTCTGTGGTTGTATATGTCATGAGTTATATCTGCCAACATTTTGGACTTGTAGATTGTTATCATTTATTTGGTTAATGCCTATTTATTCCTTTGTTCTGGGTGACCCTTTTGGTATTGGTTTCGGGATTTTTGGTTAAGCATTTGATTTTAATTTCTTGCCGTAAGTTCCTGTATTTTCTATCTGTTTGAGTAAAAGTGCTAAAAGTGTGTCTATTTTTGTTGGTATATGCGCTATCTGTCTTTGCATATGCGTTGTCTGATATTGCAAATGCGTTGTCTTCTTTTGTAAATGCGCTAAACCTTATTGTATGCATTGTTCAATCTTGTGAATGCAATGTTTCAATTGACAAAGGCACTATCAGGTGCAGTATAAGCACTACAGAGTTATGTAAAAGTACTGCTCTGCTTCACAAATACGTTGTTCTTCCCTGTTAGGGTGTTTTAGTATATTTTACTCAATTTGTCTTATTTTTCCGATCTGATTTTTGTAGCAGAGGCTTGCTTGAGGTTTGATGATGATTTCTAGATTTGTCCTTGATCAAATTTGATACATTTTAGTTGTTTTTATGCTTATTTACCTTCATATGCTATTGTGGATGTATTGGTACTCCCTCTCCTATGTTGATGAGTCATGGTTGAAGAGGAGTTGATTTGTTGTTTTGGATCAACAAGTGAGTAGGCCTTGCCATGGTTTTATTTTCATGTTGACAATAGATTTGATGGCTTTGTGATGCCCTTTATATTTATTGGCCAAGAGGCTTGTTTTGTTAGACTTGTTGTTGTTACAGCCATTTGCATATTGTATGGATGTACTTGGTTGCATATGATGCTTATGTTTTCATATTTCTCATTATGGTTTAGAGCCTCTTGTGATCATTGTTTGGGCCATGTGAGGGGTAGTGGACTTCCTTGTGATGACTGGGGTCACAAGAGATAGATTTGCATGAGGTTCCTTGTAAGGATGCATGAAGTCTAGACCGCTAGGGTAGATTGGAAGTTTACCATGATGTAAACAAGTGATAACATATTAATAAATTAATGGGCTAGGCAAATAATTCACTAATAAAGATAATGAATAGTTGTGAGCCTCATGACTTGATCCTAGGGAGGATGTTTTGGGATAGGTATGGGAAGGGCATTGCGATGGCAAGTCAATCTCCCTTGATCTCTCATAGGTTGAGATGACTCTGGATATGTCCATCAAGATTATGCCTTGTGTTATAGTATTTGTTATGTTAGAGGATGGCATGTGATGACACTCCACTCTTACATGTGTCCCCTTGATGATTATTCTTATGCCTTATGGATTTGCATTTATGACTTGTTGATTTATAAGCCTCCGAGAGTTTCTTACTTGTGATTACTTGTGATTGTTTCATGCTTGAGAGTCCTTGTATGTGTGTTGTCTCTTTGGTTGTTGAGTGTCAGCCTATATGTAGAGTGTGTGTTGGGACCTTGTGTCATCTCCTAGCATGGGGGGTGTTTCCTTTGGTTCCACATGGTCAGGTGGTTGATGCTTTTTAACCATTGGGATATTCTCTTGGATTCTTCATGCGTGGATGTGGATTCTTCTCATTATAGTAGCTTATGGATGTTCTTGTAGCAGATTTATGTAAAGGATATCTTGGAATCATGTAATGTATTATCTTGTAATAGTAGATGAATCATGTATTAGGAAGAGAAATTCTCATGATGTATCATTTATGTAATTGTAATTGTATTGTAGATGGTAAGTTAGGAATATGACATGGATTGTGATAATGAGATTATGAGATGTATAATTGTTCTTGTATAATGAATATAAATTAATTTCATGTGCTTAGATGTTGCAATGGATTTACATTGGTAATAGAATGGATTCATGTTATTGTTGTATTAGCTAGACTCCATGATTATCATCTAGAAGTAGACTTACATGTGAAAGATCCTCAAGAAAATGGAATGAATAAGATGTAGGAATTATGGTTAATTAATGATATCATGTAGATAGGATGTCATTCATGTGATTGTACTAGAAGTTAAGAAGTATGCATAGGATATAGAATTAAAGAAAAGAATTAAGATAGTTGCATTTATGCATTTGGGAATCAAGGAAAGGATATGATCGTGTTAGAATTTAGATGCATGTATAACATGGTTAAGTAGCTAAGAAAGGATTGAAAATGGATAAAGAGCATGTAGATAGGAAATGATGGGTTAAAAGACATTTGGATTCGGTGTATAAAATGAATGTAGGATCAAGGGGTTTGTCTTGCATTTAAAAGGATAAATGTGTCATGCTAAATAAGTCATGGAATAGTATGCATATCATATTGGGTAAATAATCTAGTAGGTTGCATATCTCATTGAAAGGAAGGGAATATAATGCATTAGGTTAAAGGTTGATGAATAATAGATGAGTTGATCAAGTGAGTAGAAGTTATTACTTATGATAGTCAATTAAGTAATGATGTTAAAGTACCCTAGAGAGATAGTTGTAATGGTTGAGATGTTATGTTATTCCGCTTGCATAATTTAGTTAATGTGTTCAAGAATCATGTTCCTTACGTTTAATTTCTAATACATATAAATTATAAATGGAGTTATGTGTTGCATAGTTGGTATTCAATTTTTTTATTATCTCCATTTAGTATGTTAGATGCTTATTTTCTCTAGGGTATTTTGGCAGGCATTACACCTTGTGGAATTGCATTTATATCTTGTTGGTTTGTAAGCCTCTGGGAGTTTCTTCTTGTGATTGGTTCATGCTTGAGAGTCCTTGTTAGTTGGGTCTCTTTGGTTTTTGAGTGTCAACCTAGAAGTAGAGTGTGTGTTGGGACCTTGTGTCATCTCCTAGCACAGGGGGTGGTTCCTTTGGTTCTGCATGGTCAAGTGGTTGGTTCTTTTCAACCATTGGGATGCTCTCTTGGATTCTTCATGCGTGGATGTGGATTCTTCTCATTATAGCAGCTTATGGATGTTCTTGTAGCAGATTTATGTAAAGGATATCTTGGATTCATGTAATGTAATACCTTTTAATAATGGAAGAAGACATGTGTTAGGAATGAGTTGTACTCCATGATGTATTATTCCTACAATTGTAATTGTAATGTAGATGGTAGTTAGGATTATGACATGATTTGTAATATTGGAACCATGAGATGTATGGTGATGTTCTTGTATAAAGAATGTAAAGAATTTTCATGTACTTAGATGTTGTAATGGGAATTATACTTGAGAAAGAATGGAATCATGATATTATTGTGTTAGTTTAGATTCTATGGTTATTATGTAGATGTAGATCAATGTATGAAAGAACCTTAAGTAAATGGAATGAATAAGATGTAGGAATTGTGGTTGGTAAATGAATAACATGTAGGTAAGATATCATTCATGTGATTGAATTGGAAATTAGGAAGCATGCATATAATATAAGATGATTAGATTCAAGAGAAGAATTAAGATACTTGTATTAATGCATTTAGGATTCAAGATAAAGAAATGATCATGTTAGGAATTTAAATGCATGTGTAGTATGGACAAAAGATAAGTATGAATGAATATGTATAAGCATTAGTATTGTAATTACCTTGGTAGATGGATAATGATCATGTAGTTAGGAAATGGTTAAGGGATAAAACACATTTGGATTTAGTACGTAAAATGAACATAGAAAAGGAATTAGTATTGCATGGAAAGAAAGAATAACATGTTAGAGTAGAGTGCATCTCATAATGGTTAAATAATCAAGTAGATTTCATATCATAATGGAAGAAAATATACATATGTTGCATTTGGATAGGATTAAGGTTTAATTAATAATAATTGTAGTAATCAAGTGAGTAGATGTTATTGCTTATGGTAGTTAATTAAGTAATGACGTTAAAGTACCCTAGAGAGATAGTTGTAATGCTTGAGATGTTATGTTATTCTGCTTACGTAATTTAGTTATTGTGTTTAAGAATCATGTTCCTTATGTTTAATTGCTAGTAGATATAAGTTATAAATGGAGTTGTGTTGCATTAGTTGATATTTAATTTTTTTTTTATCTCCATTTAGTATGTTAGATGCTTATTTTCTCTAGGGTATTTTGGTGGGCATTACACTCCACTAAAGTAAACCCTGCATCTATCCTAGTGCTTATGTTTATCACATGGCACTACATCTTATCAGTGTACATTTTTATCACATTGCACTTGATCCTATTTTTCTAGAGCACTTGCTGTCCATTTTATCAATTCAACGACTTATCTGTTATCAGCTTAGCATCCTACTTGCCTAGGGGAACCTGTTTGAGTGTATCTTCTCAACAACTTATCTAATAGACAACATATTTCAATCACATAACTCTCAATTTTAGCCTTTTACTTCACACATACGCGTCCTTACTACACAAACACACTTTTACTCTGTCCAAACGTGTTTTTACTCACAAATGTGATGTCGCTCTACCCAAACATGGTAGCATAAGCGAGAGGTGATCTAAAGACACAAACATGTATTGTAGTACCCCTACCCTAATCAATTTTTAATCTCAGTTTGACCTGAGTTAGTTTAACATATTATAGTGTTATAGTCATGTTTTGATTTTAGTGCATACCTGTTATTGTGGTTTTCACACTAATTTGTATGCAAGTTATTAATTCTCCTTTTTCGTGTTATTATCTTGAGCTAACGCTTTCATTAAGTTTATATATGTATGCATGTATGACTCTTGGTTGCAGGAGATTTCAGGTATAGTACCGCATGAGTGCGAGGTTCGTCTTTACCTGGATTTGTAGGTTTGAGTGTATCTATTTAATCCTTAGAGTTGGATTAGGTGGTCGTAAGATCCTCGTTTGACCCTAGTCATGCTCAAGTGAGCATCGTCAGTCATCGTCGGTAGTCCTCTTGGTTGGGTTGTGGGTTGTCTGTTTGTTTGGCGTTTGCGTGTTTGGTGTGTATGGTTAAATTGAGTAATTAGTCCTTAGTATTTAATATGATTATTTATGTGTTTGTGCATTAAAGATTAATGGACTAAATTAAATAGGATTTCTTTATGCGATTATCGTTAATTTGAATTGCTTGATTTAAATTGGGAGCAAGTTCAATTAAATGGTTAATTTTAATGTTAAATTTATTATGTTTATGCTGTTGGAAAAGAAAGATTTAAATTTAATTGCAATAGAATTAATTTTATCTTCTTGGCATTTTGGAAATAGAAAGGTTAAATTCAGTATTTGGAAAAATCAATTTTAAATTGGAAAAGCAAGTTAAATTATTGATATAGTTTAAAAGAATTATTTTGGTGATTTATTTTAAATAAAAATTTTAAATCCAAAAATAAATTTTTTGGTCAAACTTTTCTCATTTAACCTAGACTTTTGGAAAAATATGGGAGATTGATATTTTTGGAAAAATATTCTTGGATGGAAAATTTGGGGGTTTTGGGAAGAAAGGGAATTTCTTGAGCTGGAGAAAGGGGCTCTTCTTCAATCTTGCCAGGATTGCTGAGCCAGGTAGGCCTCTGGTTAATTTCATTGATTTTCTTATTTTTAAGAAATTATTTTGTATTTTTAAGTAATTTGTGTGTGAAGATGGAAAACTCCCATCTATTTAGGGAAAATGAAACAGATGCAATTTTATTTCCAATACCAACCCTTCTTGTTGTTTCCATTTCAAGTTTAGTTTTTGGTTACTCTGATTGTTTTTAAAATAAAAAATAAACTTGAGATTGGCTGCTTACAATGAAAATTGGATAAAATTTCTAAATTAATGCTTTCAAATTCAAGCTTCAATCAAATAAATTTGCCTGGGTTTAGATAATGGATGTTAATCCTTATCATTTTGCCAGTATGGTATTGTTTTGGAAAAATTTCCCTTCTTGAATCTGGGTATTTGATAAAAACAAAAAAACCAAAAAAAAAAAATCCATGTTGCTGGAAATTGGTTTTAAGTCTCTGTGAGACTGTTTATTTTTTTTAACTGTGTATAGACATAGTAATTTATTTAAAAAAAGAATTAAAAAAAAATATAAAATAAAACCCACGTGGCAGGGCACAAACACCCACCACACGGGAGGCAGTGGCTACCAAAGGTAGCGGCTACTACCTATTGGCAACAACGCTATCAATGGTAGCAGATTGCTACCAAAGGTAGCGAACTGCTACCTTTTGGTAGCAGCGCTACCAAAGGTAGCATGGGCTACCAAGGGGGACCCACGTGGGACCCATGTGGGTATCCCCCCCCACCATACCTTTTATTTTATTCGTAAAAAAATAAATGTTTTTTTTTTTAATATATTTTTTAATAATAAAAAAATATATATAATAATAATTTAATATTATTAAATGTAATTTTTTTAAAATTAAGTTTTAATAAAGTTTTAAAATAGCATTAATTAATAAATTGCGATTAGTTTGAAATTAATTAATTGTATAAGTGGTAATATACATTAATTAATTTTCAAAATTGTATTTTATTAGTAATCCATATATTTTCGTATTAGATACTTAATTTGTTATTTTGTTATTAATTATTAATTGTTTATATTTTATTAATCATGGATTAATAAATGTGCATATTAATTAATAGTTAATTCTGGCATTTTTCTATATGCGTAAGGAAATAATTGTTAAGTTAGGAATGGACTATCTTTAATTGGATTCCTTATATGTTTATGTTTCCTTGATCTGTATAGAGTAACTGGGCTTGGAAAAGATGGAATTGGAAAGATTGTTTTTGAGCCAGTATGGCAATGATGTTTTAATTGAAGATTAAATATCATATTTAGTTGGTTAATGGTTGTTTAATTATATTTATGTGAAATTGGTTTAAGAACTCATAATGGTGTATTTATGTATGTAATGCCCCCGCCAGGAAACCCCGAAGGGATAAGCCAAAATACAAGATTAGAGTGGAATAATTTATTTTTTAAAGATACACCACATAAGATACAACAAGATATCAAAGATTCAGAATTACATAGCGGAAGACATCAACTAACACCTAAAGAGTTTCCCAACGAGATTACTTAAATTTCACAATTCACTTAACTCACACAATTAGTCCAATAAGCTAATTATCGTAATAACGAGATAATTCTTAATCAGGATAATTTCTTTCAGAAGATGGAAATATAAATCACAAGCAAAGGTTCATCCGTTCAGATCTATTCATAATCTTCATTCAAGCTTTTCATTAAAATACAAACCATACAGCTAATATTCTAACACACTAGAATTTCATCATAACCATATGAGATCTTTTCAAGCATACTTAATTTCCTTAACAACAACTAAATATATTTCATTACTCTAAGTTACATTCTTTCATATTCCAATTTATTGCATTTTAAAAGACGATTACATACATGTATCTACGATAAATCTCATCTAAACCACTTA
Source organism: Cryptomeria japonica (assembly GCF_030272615.1). Lineage (NCBI taxonomy): Eukaryota > Viridiplantae > Streptophyta > Pinopsida > Cupressales > Cupressaceae > Cryptomeria > Cryptomeria japonica. The sequence goes on from NC_081412.1 coordinate 367,982,994, forward strand.
TGCATTCGATCAAAATGGCATTCAAGAAAGACTACATATAAGCATTTAAAATTAATTCCATCTTATCCACTTATACATTCTAACATAAGCTATTCATACATGATAAAGTTGAATAAGGGAAACATAAGAGAATAACATCACATAACACCATAATGATCTCGGAGTTCACCCCTAAAGGGCTACATCTCCGGGTCTGCTCAACTGCAAGACCCCTCTGATAAATAATAAAGTTAAGAATACAAGAGGTTACACCATTACAATTCGGCCATCAAGGCAAAATATAAACAATATACAAATGACCACATCGGTCAATAAATACATAAATGATCCCTGAAAAGAACAGGATCCAGTCGAACATAATCAAAGCTAAAACAAAGGTCCAGGAGAGCGTCCACAAAACTGAGTCATCACCACCCAAGGTCTAACATGAAACCAAGTACTCACAAGGGCATAGACAATAGGACGACCCACAAAGGTACTCCTAACAGGACAAAACGACAACACACTAGCGAACGTAGGGACAAGTGTCATCACACAACCTGGTATGGTTACCATGGCAGGTCTTCATAGGTTCCGGCCCCATACACTGAGTTACCCTGGCAACCTAATCCGAGCCTCCGGCCCATCCAAGCCTCATGTGGACCCACACATCCTCTCGTGAAGACAAGGATGGTGGTTTGCCATTTCAGGCCTTCTCATAGCATGTCGAGTCTATGTTAGCACTCGTCCCATGTGTGAGGCACATTATCTTACTTAGAGATTACATTCTAATCTACTGTTAGGTTATCACTTATTAGACTCCCTTTCGATGGGTTACCCAGCAGCCACTTTGGGCGCGACCCCCAACCGAAAGCTACTTTCCCATACGACACTAGACTATACTCAGACGAACTCAAAAACCAAGGAATACACATGGTCGGACGAACAGAGTTCAAGAAGGAGAGAACAACCATCTGGTCAAACATGAATCATCATTCGACACCCACACAAACGATATGACCAAATATGACACTACCACAAAACAACAGTCAACTCGGAACCGAGGACTGAAACAGGTACCCCAAATCATTCCATACGATAGGGTCCTAACAAACAAAGCATGACTTGCCATTACATAAGCAAAAGCGAATACATAAATTAAACTCGCATGGGTAATATTCAACAGATACAATCTTTCCAAATTGATCTAAACATTAAAAGTTGATCAAGTTTTCCACAAGGTCTAAATTAGATTGCAGTTATCTACCTCATCTAGGTATAGGTTGTTCTTGGTTTTCTAACTCTCTAAGGTTCATTGCATTGAACATACAAAAATACGCCATAACGAGTTCTTTAACCAATTTCACAAGAATATAATTTAAACAACCATTAACCAATTAATTAAGATATTTAATCTTCCATTAACATCATCATTGACGTACTGGTTCAAAATAAATCCTACATGTTTGTCTTTTCCAGAACCAACTTACACTATACAGATCAAGGAAATATACATATTTAGGGAAGCCAAATAAAGAAAATCCATTCCCAGATTAACACATTGTTTCCTTGAGCATATAAAGAAAATTACAAAAATTAACTATTAATTAATGAATATATTTAATAATCCGCGATTAATTAAATATAACAAATTAATAATTAATAACGAAATTAACAAATTAAGTATTTAATTACAAAAAAACATGCATTAATAATAAAATAAGATCTGAATATTAATTATTGTATATTTAACCTTATACAATTAATTAATAACAAATTATCCTTGAATTAATAATTAATGCCAATATTTAATCATAAATAAATAAAAACTTAATTAAAATATCAACCATAATTAAAAACTTAATTTAAAATTAGGTTTAATAATATTAAACTATAATATATTTTTATTTTTTATTTTTTATTTTTAAAAAAAACATTAAAAAAAACGTTCTTTTTTTTTTATACTAAAAAAAACATAAGCATGGGGGAGGGTACCCACGTGGACCCCCACGTGGGCCCCCCCCTTGGGAGCACACGCTGCATCCCATTGGGAGCACGCAGCCCCCATGGGAGCGCTGTTGTTCCCAAAGGGAGCACACAGCTTCCTATGGGAAGCGCTACTGCCCAATGGGCACACAGCACCCCTCCACGTGGTTGGGGTTTCCCATTTTATTTTTATTTTATTTTATTTTTATTTTATTTTATTTTTATTTTTATTTTATTTTTATTTTTTTTTAAAATTTTACTGTCAAAAAAAATGCACAGTAAGAAAAAGATACAGTCCAGAGACTTATAAAAAAATAAATATTTTTTTTTTTCATTTTCCAAATACCCAAATTTGGAAGGGGAAAACTTTCCAACACAATACTCTTCAGGCAAAATGAGATGGATTTACACAATTTAACATCACACCTGCCAAACCCCAATCTAAATTTCATTCTTCAACTTATATAAAGGAGATTCAATGGAGTTTTAGACAAATTTTTCTCAAGAACAGCCAAACCCCAAATTTGGTTTTAATTAATTTTTTTTTTTTTTTTTTGAGAATCCATTTACAAACAAAATTGCCATCTTGAGGTTTGGAAAGGAAGTAAGGAGAATTTAAGATCTAGAAATTCAAACTTCAATTTCTCTATTTCCCAAAAGCATAAGATTTTTAATCTACAACCAGATTTCTACATAAACACCAAAAATGACTTTCTTTAAGCAAGAACCCAAGAAATAATCAGAGGACTACCTGATTCAACAATCCTGGCAAGATCAGAGGAAAGCCCAATCCTGAGGCTCAAGAGATTTCTCCTCCTCCAAAACCCCCAAATTTTCCTCCAAAAATCTTTTTTTTTCAAAATTATATTTTTTTCTCCAAAAAAACTCTATCTCCAAAATTTTCCAAAAGTCTAGGTTATAAAGAAGAGTTGACCAAAATTTCATTTTTTTGGAATTAAAATTTTTATTTAAAATAAATCACAAAAATACTTATTTCCCAACTATATCAACAAATTAAATTGCTTTTCCCATCCAAATTGATTTTCTCAATTAATTCAATTTAACCTTTCTAATTTAAGAAGCCAACAAAATACAATTAAATCTATTGCAATTAAATACAAAACTTTCTTTTTCAACAGCATATACAAAATGCATTTAATATTCAAAATCAACTATTTAATTGAACTTACTCCCAATTTAAAACGAGCAATCCAATATCAACGAAAATCGCATAACGAAATCCTGATTAATCTAGTCCATTAATCTTTAATGCACGAACACATATTTAATCAAATTAAATACTAAGGACTAATTAATCAATTTAACCATACACACCAAGCACGCAAACCAAGAAAGTCAACCAAACAGACGACTCGCAAACCCAACCAAAAAGGGATTACCGACGGTGACTGACGATGTTCACTTGAGCACGACTAAGGTCAACTAGGGTCTTACGACCACCTAATCCAACTCTAAGGATTAAAGAGGTACACTCAAACCTGCAAATCCAGGTGAAGACGAACCTCGCACTCATGCCGCGTTGTACCTGAAATCTCCTACAACCAAGAGTCATACATGCATATATATATAAACTTAATGAAAGCGTTAGCCCGATATTAATACCACGAAATAGGAACACTAAACAACTTGCATACAACTAGTGTGAAAACCACATCAACAGCTATGCATTAAATCAAACATCTGACTATAATCATTGTATTAAGATAAACTAACCAAGATTAGAAATTGATTAGGGCAGGGGTACTACAATGTATGTTCGATGCAAATGAACCTTAGAGAGTTAGAAAACCAAGAACAACCTGTACCTAGATGAGGTGGATAACTGCAATCTAACTTAGATCATTTAGAAAACTTGATCAACATTTAATGTTTAAATCAATTCGGAAAAGATTGTATTTGCTGGTTATTGCCCATGCGAGTTTAATTTTTGTATTCACTTTTGCTTAAGTAATGGCAAGCCTTGCTTTGTTTGATTGGACCCTGTCCTATGGTTGATTTGGGTACCTATTTCTGTCCTCGAACTCGAGTTGACTGTTATTTGGTTGTGGTGTTGTATTGGTCATATCCTTTATGTGGGTGTTGAATGATGATTCGTGGTTGACCATAGTTGGTCAGGTCTCTGGTTAGAGTACCGTCAGTAAGTTTACCTCTTTTGAGTCATGTTTCACCAGATGGATGTTGCCTCCTTTTTGAACTCTATTTGCTTGACCATGTCTATTCCTTGGTTTTTTAGGTCGCTTGAGTATAGTCTAGTGTCGTATGGGAAGTGGCTTTTGATTGGGGGCCACGCCCAAAGTGGCTATTGGGTAATCCATCGAAAGCGAGTCTAATAAGTGATAACCTAACAGTAGATTAGAATGTTAATCTCTAAGTAAGATAATTGTGCCTCACACATGGGATGAGTGCTAACATTGACTCGACATGATGTGAGAAGGCCAAAAATGGAAAACCATCATCCTTTCCTTCATGAAAGGATGTGTGGGTCCACATAAGGCTTGGATGGGCCATAGGTTTGGATTAGGTTGCTAGGGTAACCTAGTGTATGGGGCCGAAACCTATGAAGACCTGCCATGGTAACCATACCAGGTTGTGCGATGACACTTGTCCCTACGTTTGCTAGTGTGTGGTTGTATTGTCTTGATAGGAGCATGTTTGTGGGTCATCCTATTGTTTATGCCCTTGTGAGTACCTGTTTCATGTTAGACCTTGGGTTGCAATGAATCAGTTTTGTGGATGCTCTAGTGGACCCTTGTATTAGCTTCAATTATGTTGAGCTGGATCCTTTCCCTTTCAGGGATCATTTATGTATTTATTGACCGATGTGGTTGTTTGTATATTGGTTATGTTTTGCCTTGATGGAAGGATTGTAAATTATGAGAACCTCATGTATTCTTAACTTTATTAATTATCAGAGGGGTCTTGCAATTGAGCAGACCTGGAGATGTAGCCCTTTAGGGGTGAACTCTGAGGTCATCTTGGTGTTATGTGATGCTTTTATTCTTATGTTTCATGTTTAGTGTTAGTATGTGTGAATGGCATTTTATAGAATGTATAAGAGGATAAGATGAAATTAATTTTAAATGCATGTATGCAGTCCTCTCTTGAATGCAGTAAATTGGAACATGAAAGAATGTAGCTTAGGATAATGGGTTATATTCAATCATTGTTAAGTAATTAAGTGTGCATGGAAAGATCTCATTAGTCTATGATGAAATTCAAGTGTATTGTTAAATTAGATGCATGACTTAAATTTTAACGAAAAGTATGAATGAAAGGAATAAATAAATCTTAATGGATGAACTTCATTTTGTGAATTATATTTTCATCTTCTGAAAGAAATTATCCTTGTTTAAGAATTATCTCATTTTTAAGATAATCAACTTATTGGATTTATTAGTGTGAGTTAAGTTAAATGTGTAATTAAGTAATCACATTGGGAAACTCTTTAGGTGTTAGTTGATGTCTTCTGCTATGTAATCTGAATCTTTGATATCTTGTTGTATCTTAATGTGGTGTAACTTTAAAAAAAAAATTATTGCACTCTATTCTTGTGTTTTAGCTTATCCCTTCAGGGTTTCCTGGTGGGGCATTACATGTATATTCATGACCTAAACATGATTAGAATCATAAACGCACACATATCCATCGTAGACACATTTGTGCATCATAGACGTGTTCAAAACCCTAATGACCGATTTCAGATTTTTGTCTAACCTATTTTTCAAGCTCATAATAAATGCATCATAAATGCAAAATGATTGAGTAAGTTTGAGATACATACAGACTCACCCATGTTTGTAGGCCACTCAAACTGTTGGACATGATCAAATCGACTTAATCTGACTACCATGATCTCTTGACTGCTAACTGCTCTCTAAGCTGTGTGAGTACTCTATGCTCTAATCTCACAACTGTTGTGGATGCAAATGAGAATTTTTTTCACTGTGGCCTCTATATATAGGTTGTGGAACCCTAATTGGTTGTGCTTGCCTCTCATCGCAATTTTCCTACTTGTTGATCTCTTTTGAGTCTAGTTTTCACTTGCATAACCTTTTCGTCCTATCCTTGTTCCTTCTAGCCTTTCTTTCTTATCGAGAGATTGTCTGCACTTTTTTCAAAATTTTCATCCAATCTCTCGATGGGGCATATCTCTCCCATCTTGGGGCAAACTTTGTATCAATTTATCTTATCTTCTTTGAGCCAACACAACAAGATGCATTGTCTCAAAGAGGGGCACAATGTAGACACCTAAAATTGTCCTAGCCTAATTAAGTAAATATTTAATTATTTTATCCTAAGCCTTCTATTAATTAAATATATTTTATTTATTTAAATTATCCTTTTCCTAAATTAAATAAATATTTTATTTATTTAATTGGTCCCACTGCTTCTATTAATTAAATAGATCTTTATTTATTTAATTAATTCATTAGCTTGTTCCCTTCATGACCTTTGTCATTTATCTCTTCATTTTATCCTAACTACCCCCTTCATATTTTATCCTCTTCCCTACCTACACTTTAATCCTAGACAACCATTTATTCTTTCACCTCTTAATCATATCCCTCCATTTTTTAAGGTGTTCTCTATATAGGAGGATTCCTTCATCCTTTCACAACACTAACTAATCCAACAATCTAATCAACAATCAATCAATCTTCATGCAATCAAGTGACTTCACAACCACAATCCATTCTTTTTTGAGCTCTTGTGAGCACATAAAATTTGAGAGCAAGTATACCAAGTAAGATCAATTGAGATAGGAAACAATGGAGATCAAGCGCTACCAAGCATGTGAATGTTATAATATTTCTATTTTGTTGTGATTTGCATGTTTTAGGTTCTTCACTGATGTATGGTAGATTCTTGATCATAGAACTAGGGTCTATGTGGTTGGATCTTTGTTGGTTTTACAATACTTTTAATATTCCAAATTTCACCATATACACTTGCAAACACCAATTTTATTAATTATCCCCCTTTGTTGATTGAATAATTTTAATTATTTAATTAATATAACTTCATTCTTCCAAATAAATATTATTCCTTCTCTTCACAACTCATAATTCATATCTCTCTCTGGTTCTCAATCAATTAATATTTAATTAAAACCTTTTAAATATTAATTAAATAATCTTACTAGTTAATTAATATCAATTATTTACTTTAATTAAATAATCTTTATTGTTTAATTAAATCAATTCCTACTATATTCTCATTATTAAATAATTTCTTCAAATTATTTAATTATCTAATGAGGTCCGCTTAATTAAATAAATTCCCTAATTTTTTTTAATTTCATTCATTCTTCATTCCAAATGAGTTTCATTCCCCTCCAGTTTCAATTAACTTCATTTCTCTCTCATTCCAATTTCAATTTCATGTTTTGAAAACCCGAATTTTCTCCAAATTCAATTTCATCTCAATTTCCTACATCACGTGTTGAAAATACTTATCTGCCACTAATAGTTAGTTCTAACTAGTGAGTCAACAATCAACTTTTTAAAACTAGCTAGTCACTTCCTCTCTTTTCAAAATTACCTTTTTTCTGACTAACTCATATATCCACTTATTAAGTCAGTCAAATGAGTGAAATGCTCAATCAAACTAAGTAATGTTGTCACAAGGATTTACATCTGGAAGCTAAGTGTGATTCTTAGCAATCTCGTGAAACATGGGAATGAAGGTGAACCTCTAGAATATGGGTTGGCTTCCCTTTTAATCTCCTAAAACAAAAGATTTTTTACTGGAAAAGGGATAAAAAATGATCTTGAATTGAAATACTAAACTAGGAAGTTGATACACCAATGATCAAAAGGCTTGATCTGCTATTGAACTCACAAAAAATACTTAACTAATGAGGCTTTATTCACTCACAACTCAATTACACATGATTGCAAAAATGATTCACATGAAAGGTTTAAGTTCTCTAATGTTTATTTATAAGAAAGCAAAGTTGTTCTCATGACTTACATTCATCAAAATGACAACACATTCAAATACCTACACTATAGCTTGTTTCTGTCGAGCTAAACATTGAAGGAATTATATAAAAATAAAGAATTTTGAGACTAAATCATAATATTTTCATCACAGCATTCACATACAATAATTGGACAATAAGATAATTGAAAAAGAGCTCAACTTCTATATTGAATATGAGAAGTTTCTTGCATTTCAAGATTGAAAAATTATTACAAAAAAAAGAATGGAATTGCTCATAAGTAAATGAATTACAAAGTATAGATATTGTTGCTACAACAAAAACTAGACTAAGAATTAGACAGGAAAGAAGGAAGAAGCTTGACTTATATTAAAAAAGGCCCCAACCATTTGAAATTTCAAGTCTTTCCTCCCTTTGAATCTTGATGAGTGAGTTGACTTGTGGGTGTGTTGGCTGCTCCTTGTCCTCACAATCAGGTCCTTGATTGATTGTGAATTTAAAATCCCTCTTGTTGGGGGTAATGGCTTGAAAATGCCTCAAAGTAAGGGTCAAAACTTAAGTTTACTTGCAGTTTGTACTTCCAAAACTCCCCTTGGTTGATGACTCACCCTTGGGGGACTTCAAATTAGGGGTAGGAATGTTGTTAAGGCCTCAAAAACCTCATCAATTCATGGGATTTATCTTTGGTCGACCCTCTTTGGCTTCCTTTGAAATTTGAATTCAAATCTACATTGATGGATGTCTTAATGATTGGTTTGAATTTGAATTCAAATATTGTCACCATGTTCCACAGACTCACTTAGATGACTTTTACCTTTGTGTTGAGAGTGTCCTTGAAAACTACTCAAAACCCCTATCAATGTTCTCTTTGCACTAAAGGATTGTTTGTTGATGTCTTCATTGTTTAGAGAATTGAGAACACAATTTTGAGTATACATGCCTCTTTTTTAACACCCAAGTGCACCATTTAGTCCTATGTCTTCTTTAGACTAAATCTTCCTCATACTATTGAATCTCGAAATGTATCCATTGTACCTTTGAAATGTTTTGATGACACATGATTCTAAAGGTTAAAAGAAACCTTTGAAAGGCTTTGGCTGCTTCTTTATATTGGAAAGGGTAATAGCACTATTTAGTGTGTCATGACAGTGATGGCTTCCTCACTAATTCATCCACCTCTAACTATGTCCTTTGACTGATCTTGTTGTAGAATGAAGCATTTTTCACTATGTTATATACCTTTGCATTTCATGACATGGATGCTATTTCTACTCATGATGAGGACTATTAATGCCTTGTTTAGACTCAACTCAACTCACCGTATTCTCTTCAAAAATCCATGAAAGTTCACTGTTCACTATCCTTATTCTATTCTTTGTCTAAGGATTGATCTTCTTCTTGGCATACGACCTTAACTCATGCCAAATGATCTGCTATCATTCTCTGTGATGTTTATGGTATTTGACAATGATTGTTAAGGCTACTAGCTACTTTGTAAATGACACCATTGACTTATTTATTCATTATTCTATGGAATGCCTTTTTTTGTTAAGAACTTGATTGCTCTAGTTGACTAGTTCGTGTTCTTTTCTTCTTTACTAGGTTGTTCCTTAAGACAATCATTTGTCCTTTTATTATCTCTGAGTCTTTCATGAATTGTCAAACTTTGTCATGCTTACTATCATTTACCTCTTCAACTTGCACTATTTTTTCTTTGTTTTCATGGTGCTTTGACTATTTTTGTACATGGACTACTTTGTATTAATTTCTCTTCAAAACAATACCCTATTTATCTTTAATCACAAAGTCACATATCACTGTGATTATGACTTTGCATGTCAAAACAATGATCTCTTTCTTTGAGTGCATTGATTTCTCCTATAAGATGCTGAAACCATATCATATATTCACTGTGTTCAGGCTTCATGGCTGTCTTTTAATCATTAGGAGTGCTCTCAAACACATTACCCCTTGATACTATCATAGTTTGCCTTAAGACTGTAATAACTGTGACCTTCATGGTTGTCGTTTGTATCTCAATGGGTTGTGAAATGGTTGCTCTCTCTTCTTTGTGTCACTTTTTGACAATCTTCTATGAATATTTGGTCAATGTTCTTTCATTTGTTGACTTTTCTGAGGCTCTCTAATAATAGTGAAATGTATGATCATTGTCTTATCATCAGATCTTTACTTTCTAATTTTTTCTTCTCATTTAATTATCATAGCTCACTATCTTTATGAGTAGGATTGCTCTGTGCCTTCAAAACCTTACAACTCAAGCCTTTGACTGCAGTATGGCCCCTTTTGGAAATTTTCATTATAGTTGTTTCATACTTACTTGACAATCTTGAAAGTATCTTTTATTCTTTACTTGCACCTTGGTCTGTGTGCATTCTTGTTTGACCTATTAGGTCATTTCTCTTCAGTCTTTAATTGCTCTATGTACCTAGACTGTGATATCTCTTGGTGACTATCTATGTTCTATTTAAGAATGCTTTCTTGAAAAGCGTATCGATTGGGAGAAAGGATTGCCAGAGGACTGCCATCATACCACTTCTCATGCCTGAATGTGCACTATTTTAGCTTGGATTCCTTCAAAATTATCTTGAAGGGACTGTCCTTATATGTGACTGAATTGCATTTTCTCTTCTATTGTCATTTTTTCTAGAGACAATCAGTAAGCATTCTTTACCCATGATTTGAATATTTGAAGGCTTTGAATGAGGCTACTATGGAGTCATATTGATGTTCTCCAATGACATCATATTGTTAATTGTGTCTATTGGCATTTGCATGAAGATTGCATTAATGATATGTTATGTTGTCATTGATGTCAATTATCTGGTAATGATATTGTTGATATTGTCTTGTAACCGATAGGAAGAGCTTTGTGAAGGACATTGTAAACCGGTATGTAATTTTGTGAGTTGAATCGGTAACCGATGTAAAAGGTTAAACCCTATCTATGTAATATAACTGGTAAACCCTACCAGTTGTTTTTTGTTAAACCCTAACCAATTAAGGTTGTTGAACTAGTTATGTTGGTTTATGATCTGATGTTGAGCGGTAATGATGGTGACAAGTATGGTCATTGTATGAAGACAAGTTCAAAATGTTTTCGCATGTTTTTTTGTCTAGGGAATGAACAAAATGTATTGCATCTAATGCAAAGTGCGTGATAAGTTACTGAGCTCGATGTAGTGGTAATCAAGGAGTGGTTGAGGTTTTCTTAATTGATGGGTAGAGATTGCTATAAAATCCAACCGTCATACTTGTACCCACTTGTTTGTAATCTTGATGAGAGAATTACGTTTTTGTTGTGTTACCGACCTAATTGATTTGTATTTAAGGTCCATGAAGTTGTTTTGTTTAGAGTTGGCAAGAGATGGCAGAAATCAGTTGAGTGTGTGGTTGCCAAACTGGATAATGAGTTTGCAGTTTGAGTAAAGGTAGTTAAGAGCTTAAAAGGATATGATCAAGCAAGTGTAGTGCTATTCAGACAGATCAAGTAAATTCCTATTGTTTTCAAACAATTACAGCAGAATTAAAATCCTCTAATCGGGTAAGCTCTAACAATCTTGATTACTTATTAAATCTTCTAACAAGGTGATCCATTAGATTGGATTTTCAATCCTCTACTAAGGTTACTCCTTACAGGGTATTTGCTTCTAACAAGACATTTGTAGTCAATCCCTTAACTGAGTGATTCCTAACAGGATCAGTTCTTAACAAGACTTTTGTAAAAGATTTAACAGGCTTGGCTTCTAATAGGCCGAACTTCAGAAGAGTTCAGATATTATCTTGTGAGTCCCATGTCACCGTGGTTTTTACCTATTTGGATTTCCACGTCAAAATTACTTATGTCATGTGGTGAATGGTTTTGTGGTTATGATCTTATGGTTGATTTGATTAACTACTTAACTATTCTGATAAGGCATGTTAACCGAAAGCTTTGAGAAATGGAATATGTTGACATATGATAAAGCATTTGGATGTTTACAAGTTTAATGTTAAGTTGCTGTAACAGTCAACTGAGTTTTATTATGAGTATTTACAGTGGTATTTCATTTGATAAGTTTACTTTATGTGATTGAGATTGAGATTGGAAAAGTTTGTATCAGTTTTTCTATTCACTGATTCACCCCCCCTCTCAGTAATCTACCAGATGCTTATTCTTTCATCATACCATTAGTGTCTCTAGGAGTTTTTCTTGATTTTGTGTATCTCATGACCCCTGTATCCTGACTTGTCACTGTCCTCATATCTTTTAGGCTTTGAAGCCTAGGATTTTGCTCTTGTATGATTTGGTCAATGGAGTTGGCATGTTCTCTGTGTAGAGCCCCTCCCCGATCAAGCTTTGATTAGCTCAGTTGACCATGGTTGACCTTACTAATAAATGCTATAATTCCATAGGATGGGCTATTTTAGATGGATAGATTGGTGAGAAAAGTAATTGAACTAGGTTACGGAATCATTTCACCTAGAGGTGTACAGTTTGATGTGTAATAGATACATAACTTTATATGATTCTAGAATAGGATAACTTTGAGATGATGTATGTCATTATTGGATTTGCAGGACTTTACTATGATGATAGAAATAGGATGCATGTCTTATGTATTGATCAAAATTACGAGGATTATGATAATTGCTTATGTGGACTTATTTGGATATAAGATATATCGAATTGTTTAAATGTAAATTGTATGCAGGGTGTTTGATGTGTATTATTATTCATGTGTTTAATATTATATGAGGTTATTTGGAATTACTAATGTGTAATTGAGATGCGCAGGAAAATTATCCATGTGACCCTGGAAATATTATGAAGAACCAAACCTAGACCTATGTATGTTCGTAAAGCCAGGGGTTGTCTATTTGGAGAGACAACACCCCGTATGTATCGTATTTTATTTGTAATAGTAAATGATGCATGTGTGTTAAATTTTATTTATTGATTTATTTAAATCCAACAAGAGACAATTTCCATGTGTAATTTAGTAATGTATTTTATTGTGTCACTTGACACATGTATTGATTTATGTCTTGGATTTTGACTTGTCTCTTGAAGGGAGTTGTTTAACTATAGCCTTTTCAAACATTTGAATGTGGTTCTAAAATTTCCTTGGGTAGAGAGTCTTTGGAGTGGCCAACTCAAATTTAACACGAAAATAAACTTCAGATGGGTTTATAAGGGGTCAAATGGACTCCTAGGGGTAGTTTAAAGGTGTTTCTTAAAGCCCATAAGGTATACCTATGAGTTAGGAGTGTTTTTAGGCATGTGTCTACTCCCATGTGACTGTTTAGTCATCCCAAAAAGTGGATTTTCTAAGATGTGCGAAAATTCAAAATTAGAAGGTACCATCTAGGTTAGATAACCTTCCCTTTTGATGAGAGATCCCTTTTTTTTATATTTTTCTTACTTTTTCCTTTTTCAGTTTTAGAAACCCATGAGAACTCTCACTGAGGTCTTCTTAGGCAAGAATGTGAGATTTTGTGGGTAATTACCCACTCTCCATTTTTGGAGACTAGGCTTTTTGAAAAGTTTGGTTTTTGGATTAGAAATTTTGGGCTAAGTGTGAAAGGAAGATTTGTGGACTTGGGCTGCTCATCCTCAAACTAGTTCTAGTATACCATTGGGCAGATTGAAGGTTGGTTTATCTTCTCCTTGTGTTTCTTTCATGTTGCATGTTTATGTCGGAAAGTTAGTTTGTATGTAAAAATGGTTCTCTTGTATTTTCTCTTGTGAAAATTACTTTGTGACATATCTTTTATTTTCTTGTATGCATTTCTGTGTTTTGGGAGTGACCAAGGCCTTCAACTCTTAGGAGAGTAGAATGGTCTTGCGGGTGGTAGAAGTTTGACAGCCCTCGAGTGAGAGACTCTCTTTATGAGAGCAAACTCAAGGGGTGTATTTGTGACCCTTGCTGCATGGCCTGGTTTGTGCATTTGGGGGTCATAAGGGGAGAAAGTATGACATGAATGCCTTGGGGGGCATAAGGAATGTGGGGTTAATGATCTTATGAAATAAATTTGTTTGCCATGAGGTGGCATTGTGTTCTACCATTCTTGCAGTCTCCTCAGGGTACTTGGTCCACAACCACCCATGTGAAATCATCACATGTTGTGATGAAGTGTAGCCTTGGTTGGGAAAGTGTTTGCTATATGTTTTTCCCTTGCTTGTTGTGTTTGCATGTTTGTAACCTATCTAGGGCTTGATTCTCCAAGCTCGGGGGTGGCTTCTAGTAAGCCTAGGCTGGGAGGTGAGCACTCCATGGTCATAGCCTATGATTTATTTGTAGGTTGTTTGAAAAAAGAAAAGAAAATGACAAGTAGGAGTTGCTGGATTTATTTGTTTGCAGAAAAAGATTTGGAAATGAAATATTTTATATTTTAAATTGCAGTAATGTAAAGGAAAACTATATGTTGTACCTACTTCGAAAGGAAATGTATCTATTATTTTTTAAAGGTCCTCATTTAATAGAAATGAGGGATCCATTTGTAAAGTTGACTATAGTGTCTTTTAAATATGCTTTAATGAAATGTAATATTTTATTACGCTATACTGAAGAAAAGAAATGAGTATTTCTGGATTTAGTTCCTATAGTTCTGAAAATAATATTTGTTGTGTATATGATATTTTGAAAAGCAAGAAATTTATTTTATCCCTTTATGCATTTAATTTTTTTTTTTTGAAAAAGAATGAAATAGATTAGCATGTATCTAGTAGGCTGGAAATAAACACATTTAGATCTATTTATGGAAGTGCAAATATAGTTTATTTAAATCTGTCATTTTATTTATTCGCAGATAATAAATCTAAAAATCATCATGGCTATCTCTAGGATTTATTTCAATAATTTCTAGAGTTATACAGTTGTTGTTTAAACTTATTTAATTCTGTCAATTCTAATTATTTACAGAAATTAAATCTAAAGAATAAATAAACTATCTCTGATTTTTAGCTAAAAATCAGAGATAGTTTATTTATTCTTTAGATTTAATTTCTGTAAATAATTAGAATTGACAGAATTAAATAAGTTTAAACAACAACTGTATAACTCTAGAAATTATTGAAATAAATTATATATATATATATAAAGACTTTAACTAATATGTTAAAAATGTTTTCAAATAAAATATCAACATATATTTGCATAGAAAAGTTGCCATGGGTTTTATATGCAACTAATATATATGTACACACACACACACACACACACATATATTTTATTATATTTTAAATAAAAAAAATAAAAAAATTTAACATAAAATAAAATTAAAAAAAAAAGAAGTAAATATAAAAAAAAGGGTTTTGGTGGGGGGCCGAACCCACTGTGTGGACACACAGTGGGCAGTGCCCGCAGCCTGCCACTGTATGGACACACAATGGGCGGCACCCGCGCCACCACTGTGTGGACACACAGTGGTGGCCGAGGAGAACTCACCGCCATCTCCTCCGAAGCCGTCGCTACTTCCCCATGGCTGTCGCTCCTACTCCCTACACAAAAGTAGAGATAAAACCCTAACCCGGTTCAGGTTAGGGTAGCAAAAAAAAAAAGTGAATAATATAAAATGAAAGGGCATTTTATAATATTTTAAATTAGGTTTTCATTGTTATTTAATATTTTAGTTAAGTTATATGGAATAGTTATATTTTAGAAGATAAATACCTTCATATAGATGTGTTTTAATATATATATATATATATATATATATATATATATATAAAGTTAAAAAAAAAAAATGAACGTATAGGACAAATAGTAGATTAAATATTTCTCTAAAATTTGAAGTGGAATTATTCTAATAAACTTGAGTTATTTTGTAGTTTGGAATTTAATGGAAAGTATAATGAATTTCTCTACCACAATATTATCACCATATTTGGGTAAACATATTTGAGAAGTTTAATTGATTGAATTTAAAGCAAGAGGTAATGTGATTAATTAATACGAAATACTTAATAGTTGATGTTGGGAAGAAGTAATATATAACAACTTGAATTTAAATTTTATAATTACATTTTAGAGATCTAAATGGTTTTTATAAATAAAAGGAATAATTTAATATAGTTAGTTAAATAATTAATTTAAGAGGATATTGTAGGGGCGTAAAATATTTTCTCTGAAATAAAATTAATGGACTAAGCCTTGCGAACCTTATTAACCCAAGTGGAGACTTTTATTAGATAATTTAATTATCTTAATGAGGTTTGGCATTTTAAATTGTGTCAGCTCAATTAGATAATATTAATACAATGAAATAGTATTAGTGTTGAATTAATAGAAGCCATATTTAAATTAAATTATAAAGGAAAGAGGTATTATCATGGATGGAGGGAACTTGTTAGGAGATAAATAATTATTATTGAATCAAGTAATTATGTTAATGCCTATTAGTAGAAGTTGATCTAATTAAGAATTATAAATTGCAAGTGTAATAAAGGGGACATTCGATGTGAATATATTATTGTCCTTATAAATTCATTTTGTTCCGTTTGATAATAGGAATTATTGTAATTTGTTATGTTAGGAATATCCTAACTTTGTCGTCTAGGAGATTCATAGAAACCTAAGGCTTCTAGATAAATTTGTTCTATTCATTGCTCACGTTAGAACAACATTTTATTATAATTTAAGGTTCCACTTGGAGCAACCTGTTAAGTTGTCACATCTAATTAAGCATAGGTTGCATGTAATTAAGAGTTCAAAAAAAAAAATTGTGTGTGTTTTGCCCAAAATTTTGGGCATGACATTTTTGGTATCAAAGCCCAAGGTTCATACACTGGTGAACATGGGCTACATTCATAACTTAGTTGAACTAAACTATGGATTCGAAGTATAACACCTAGGTGGGAAACTTGCGAAATAACAAGTAAAACATAAGTGAAAATTCTTCTAAATCAACAGATCAACATATATCAATTCAAGGGGTTCCAAGGGTCACTAAAAGCCCTGAAATTCAAAACTAATTAGTCACAATGTTTATGGCATAATAAGACCCCAAAGGCTGCAGAATTTTAAAATTTTAAATATTCTCGGTATTTAATAAACGAAATTTAGATCATTAGTACTTATGAGGTTACCATTCAATTGGAACCGAAATGCAATTATTGCCCTAATCAAATCAAGTATGAGGAGTTAATTCTATGATAAAATACCTCTGATGGTAACTAAGTGAATACCATCCATCGAGGTATGTTCTTGACTTGGCAAGTCAAACAAGCTAGTTAGACATAAGATGAAAGCACAATAAACAAGATAATTGAGATAGGGACAACTCAAGTTAATTTTTTTTTAGCTATGCGAAAATTTTGGTGGTTCAAGGACCACCACTGCCATTTGAGACAACAATGAAGAAGAGTTAAGAGGTACTCTTGTGAATATTAGAAAGAAACATTAACCTCCTAATGAATAGGTGCCTTAAGCGTGTGGTCAGGATAGGCTACTTAATAAGAGATTTCGTTAGACAATCCTTGTAGCAACGCAGAGAAGCTAGAGTTGTATAACCCTGAAGATAAGGACTAAAATGATGAATGGCAATCTCCTTGATAAGTGGGCCCTAGCAATATTATAGATGAATTAACCAAGGAGAAAGGATACATGAACTTCTAGGGTTAAAACACATAATTGCAATAAACCCTAAGTACATCCGTAGTTATATAATTGGGGAAAACAAGCAAAGTAAAGCCACAACTAGTTCCCTTATGGGAAGACAATCTTGGTGAAACTAATGGCAAGGAGAGTAGGGACGATTTGGGAATCGTACAAAAAAAAAAATCCCTATTGAAGAGTAAGGAGTGTAAAAGTATTAGGATCTTATACTCTAGGAATGAGTAACTAATATTCGTTCATAACCTAAGGAGCAAAATGCAACCCAATCAAGGCTAGTTGCTAGTTACAAGACAATATGAAACACAATTTAACTACTTGACACAACCGAAGTAGGTTTGTAAATATATGGCACTCAAGTGTGA
The DNA here is from genome assembly GCF_030272615.1 of Cryptomeria japonica. NCBI lineage: Eukaryota > Viridiplantae > Streptophyta > Pinopsida > Cupressales > Cupressaceae > Cryptomeria > Cryptomeria japonica. The sequence goes on from NC_081412.1 coordinate 368,000,903, forward strand.
AGGTATGTGAAAACATTAGGTATGGATGAAACAACATGTAGATAGAAATGGCTTATGGAAAGATAGCATAGCAGTATTATAATACGAAGGTCTTAATGACGATTAGATGGCAGTATGAGATATTTTATGAGAACATGGATAAGGAGCCAAATTATGTGGATTGCCAAGGGAGAACTTGGAGGTTATGGTAGTCTTAAGACATTTGTAATTATTGGACATCCTTTTGTTATACCGTAATTGGGTAACAGGATATTATGATGATAAGGTGGTTTACGTGGTTCGAAGGAAATGGTAATTGGTGATATGCTGAAATTGTCTAGTAAGTAAATATAAATAAGTAATATGGAAAAAGATAACTTATTTTTACCCAATTTTAATTAATAGGGTGAGTGTTGGTCACTTCTCGAGTGCACACCCCCTTGATATCATAAGCTGCATAAGGGAAGTAGGAGGGAATAAGTCAACTCTTCGCATTGTTTGAAATATGTCATGAAATGTGTGGGAAGGAATTAGTTGTCAAGCATTATTGATTTTACTTGAGAATCAGTCCACCCCAAATGGTTCTTAACCATAAGTGTTAGTAACTTGGCAACACGCTCCTTATTGATGAAGGCGAAAGGATGATTAGAGGTGAAAATTCAAGGAGCTAGCAAAGGGATAAGAGATCAAATGATGTCCCTAGTAGAATTATATGATTACATTTTTCTTTTCTAATCCTAAGTGTTCCTAAGTATACAAGTGACAATTTTGTGTCGAACTATCCACCGCATGTGAGTAAGACATGAAAGTGTCGATGCATGAGTTACCACATAATATTGAACCAAGGTTTATAGCATACCAAGAAAATCAATGGAAGTCCTAGAATAATGGACGGAGGATGGTAGAGTTAGTGCAATCACCTGTTAGATATAATTATGGGTGTTAATAACCCTAAATAGATAACAGATTATGTTAGAAAGTGTGGCTTGCGATAGCAATCATGTGAAGGTTAAAATGGGACATGATCTTTAAAACAATTGCAATCTCATGTGTATAAGATATTTCATAAATAATAAAGGAATATAGATAATATAAGAATCTCAAGAGTCTAATAATCACTTCCTAACACACTCAGGATGTGTGATCTTGGGTGATGTGTTGCGGTTACTCCCTATAGCATGGCTAGTATGGTCATCTTGTTTCGAGTTTTGATTCAACAGTATTTTTGACTTTCTTTGAATAGTATTTTGCGATCTAGGGGCTATTACTTTCTTTTTATTTATTTATTTATATGATGAAAGGACCACTAAATTTATGTTTCTTTTTATTGGAGCTATGACACTTGCCATGTTGCTAATTTTAATATCTTTCAATTGCCAACACTTTTTCTCTTTGATTGGACTTGGTGAAAGTAACTTTTATTTTGATCTTTTAAAATGTCAAGTGGTCATTTTGACATTATTGTAACTAGCCCTAGTGATGTGATTTGTGTAATGTCTATCATGCTCGTTGAACCACTGGTAGTGTGTCAAGGGAGAATACCACAAGGAGTGAAATTAGGCACATAGAATAAATAAAGAATGTTATTTCAAAATAAAGTAAGGAAAGGAATACTCTCCTAAATAAGATTATTGCGAGTAATCTAAGAAAGGAAATTTATAACAAAAAAATAAAAATAAATAAATAAATAAATAAATATGTGTGTGTGTGTGTGTGTGTGTGTGTGTGTGTGTGTGTGTGATCTAGACCTAATGAATTGCGAAAGTGATGATAATTGTAGATTGGTAAAATTTGGCATGTGTATGGAGATGATTGCGTGGATGAGATAAAAAAAGAAATAATAATTATTAATTTTCATCACTCCCTTAGAATGGGATGGTTATGTACCTTAATGTTTGGGTTTTGCGAATAATGTACCTATGAAACTAAAACCTTGGTGCCTAGAAATACCGAGCATTGTGGGCCCTAGGAGTAGAAAATTTCCCCACTTATGGGTAGATTCAAAGAACTTAAACTTGATTATTCCTTATTGCCTAAGGATGTTGGAAGAAATCAAGCACCTAGGGTGGGTTACCAAATATGTAATTAACCCCCTTATGAGGCACCTTGATGTAAAATAAGTAGATTCATTATGGATAAATTGTGATGTCAATTCTCTTTAGTGGTGAGCATGGATGACAATTGCAGTGGGATAAACATGTTTTACACGAACTCTTAATAAGTATGACTCCTAGAAATTAATAAGTAAACTATCATATGTAACCTTGATTATGGGAGTCGATGTGTTTTATGATATAATTTGGATGGTGCATTAACATAAGTTGTTGAAAGATAGAATTTTGTAAACACCTACCTGATATTTAAGGGAAATGAAAGAATTTAACCTTATGAAGATAGTAAGCTAATTACAATAATAAGTTGGTTTTGGTAATGCATCTTTCTAGTAGGCAAGATAAGATTTAGAGTAACCTGTTGAAATTGTGGGAAATGTTATGTCCCTATTTTGTATTCTGCTCATGTGACTTACAGGAGTAAGTCAATTTCTAGGGGAGGAGGATGTAGAGCCCCTCCCCGATCAAGCTCCGGTTAAATCAATTGACCATGGTTGACCTTACTAATAAATGCTATAATTCAATAGGATGGGCTATATTAGACGGATATATTGGTGAGAAAAGTAATTGAACCAGGTTACGAAATCATTTCACCTTGAGGTGTAGATTTTGATGTGTAATAGATACATAACTTTATATGATTCTAGAATAGGATAACTTTGAGATGATGTATGTCATTATTGGATTTGCAGGACTTTACTATGATTTTGATGTGTATTCTTATTCACGTGTTTAATATTATATGAGGTTATTTGGAATTACTAATGTGTAACTGAGATGAGAAGGAAAATTATCCATGTGACCATGGAAATATTATGGAGAACCAAACCTAGACCTATGTATGTTCGTAAAGCCACGGGTTGTCTATTTGGAGAGACAACACCCAGTATGTATCGTATTTTATTTGTAATAGTAAATGATGCATATGTGTTAAATTTTATTTATTGATTTATTTAAATCCAACAAGAGACAATTTCCATGTGTAATTTTGTAATATATTTTATTGTGTCACTTGACACATGTATTGATTTATGTCTTGGATTTTGACTTGTCTCTTGAAGGGAGTTGTTTAACTATAGCATTTTCAAACATTTGAATGTGGTTCTAAAATTTCTTTGGGTAGAGAGTCTTTGGAGTGGCCAACTCAAGTTTGACCCGAAAATAAACTTCATATGGGTTTATAAGGGTTCAAATGGACTCCTAGGGGTAGTTTAAAGGTGTTTCTTAAAGCCCATAAGGTATACCTATGAGTTAGGAGTGTTTTTAGGCATGTGTCTACTCCCATGTGACTGTTTAGTCATCCCAAAAAGTGGATTTTCTAAGATGTGCGAAAATTCAAAATTAGAAGGTGCCATCTAGGTTAGATAACCTTCCCTTTTGATGAGAGATCCCTTTTTTTAATCTTTTTCTTACTTTTTCCTTTTTCAGTTTTAGAAACCCATGAGAACTCTCACTGAGGTCTTCTTAGGCAAGAATGTGAGATTTTGTGGGTAATCACCCACTCTCCATTTTTGGAGACTAGGCTTTTTGAAAAGTTTGGTTTTTGGATTAAAAATTTTGGGCTAAGTGTGAAAGGAAGATTTGTGGACTTGGGCTGCTCATCCTCAAACTAGTTCTAGTATACCATTGGGCAAATTGAAGGTTGGTTTATCTTCTCCTTGTGTTTCTTTCATGTTGCATGTTTATGTTGGAAAGTTAGTTTGTATGTAAAAATGGTTCTCTTGTATTTTCTGTTGTAAAAATTACTTTGTGACATATCTTTTATTTTCTTGTATGCATTTCTGTGTTTTGGGAGTAACCAAGGCCTTCTACTCTTGGGAGAGTAGAATGGTCTTGCGGGTGGTAGAAGTTTGACAACCCTCGAGTGAGAGACTCTCTTTATGAGAGCGAACTCAAGGGGTGTATTTGTGACCCTTGCTGCATGGCCTGGTTTGTGCATTTGGGGGTCATAAGGGGAGAAAGTATGGCATGAATGTCTTGGGGGGGCATAAGGAATGTGGGGTTAATGATCTTATGAAATAACTTTGTTTGCCATGAGGTGGCATTGTGTTCTACCATTCTTGCAGTCTCCTCAGGGTACTTGGTCCACTACCACCCATGTGAAATCATCACATGTTGTGATGAAGTGTAGCCTTGGTTGGGAAACTATTTGCTATATGTTTTTCTCTTGCTTGTTGTGTTTGCATGTCTGTAACCTATGTAGGGCTTGGTTCTCCAAGCTCGGGGGTGGCTTCTAGTAAGCCTAGGTTGGGAGGTGAGCACTCCATGGTCATAGCCTATGATTTATTTGCAGGTTGTTTGAAAAAAAAAAAAAAGGACAAGTAGGAGTTGCTGGATTTATTTGTTTGCAGAAAAAGATTTGGAAATGAAATATTTTATATTTAAGTTGCAGTAATGTAAAGGAAAACTATATGTTGTACCTACTTCGAAAGGAAACGTATCTATTATTTTTTAAAGGTCCTCATTTAATAGAAATGAGGCATCCATTTGTAAAGTTGACTATAGTGTCTTTTAAATATGCTTTAAAGAAATGTAATATTTTATTACGCTATACTGCAGAAAAGAAATGAGTATTTCTGGATTTAGTTCCTATAGTTTTGAAAATAATATTTGTTGTGTATATGATATTTTGAAAGGCAAGAAATTTATTTTATCCCTTTATGCATTTAAATTTTTTTTTTTGGAAAACAATGAAATAGATTAGCATGTATGTAGTTGGCTGGAAATAAACACATTTAGATCTATTTATGGAAGTGCAAATATAGTTGATTTAAATCTATCATTTTATTTATTCGCAGATAATAAATCTAAAAATCATCATGGCTATCTCTAGGATTTATTTCAATAATTTCTTGACTTATATAGTTGTTGTTTAAACTTATTTAATTCTGTCAATTCTAATTATTTACAGAAATTAAATCTAAAGAATAAATAAACTATCTTTGATTTTTAGCAGCAAGGCATTTAATATATATATATAACCCATGGCAACTTTTCTATGCAAATATATGTTGATATTTTATTTGAAAACATTTTTAATAGATTAGTTAAAGTCTTTAGATTTAGATTAATGTATATATATATATATATATATATATATATATATATATATATATATATATATAAATCTAAAGACTTTAACTAATCTATTAAAAATGTTTTCAAATAAAATATCAACATATATTTGCATAGAAAAGTTGCCATGGGTTTTATATGCAACTAATATATATATATATATATATTAAATAAACAAAAAATAATATTTATTAACATAAAATAATTTATTTTTTTAAAAAGTAAATATAAAAAAGGGGTTTCGGTGGGGGCGCTAAACCCACTGTGTGGACACATAGTGGGCGGTCCACTATGAAATAGTATTAGATAATATTAATACAATGAAATAGTATTAGTGTTGAATTAATAGAAGCCATATTTAAATTAAATTATAAAGGAAAGAGGTATTATCACGGATGGAGGGAACTTGTTAGGAGATAAATAATTATTATTGAATCAAGTAATTATATTAATGCCTATTAGTAGAAGCTGATCTAATTAAGAATTATAAATTGCAACTATAATAAAGGGGACATTCGATGTGAATAGATTATTGTCCTTATAAATTCATTTTGTTCCGTTTGATAATAGGAATTATTGTAATTTGTTATGTTAGGAATATCCTAACTTTGTCGTCTAGGAGATTCATAGAAACCTAAGGCTTCTAGATAAATTTGTTCTATTCATCGCTCACGTTAGAACAAAGTTTTATTATAATTTAAGGTTCCGCTTGGAGCAACCTGTTAAGTTGTCACATCTAATTAAGCATAGGTTGCATGTAATTAAGAGTTCAAAAAAAAAAAAAATTGTGTGTTTTTGCCCAAAAGTTTGGGCATGACACTCTATGTTGTTTTTAACTATCTTTATCGTCTTACTTTGTATTGTGGCCTTGATGATGCTGATGTGAATCTTGTTTTCTCTGATTTCCCTCCTTTATCATTGATAAAGAGATATCCTTGAGGACTACTTTCTGTGATGTCTTAGAAACCTCTAGCTTTGTCTATATCATTTTAAAGTTGCTGCTCACTAAACCTAGATATGTGTACCTCTACCCTTTAAGCTACTGTAACTGCTCTTCAATGCCCCTTTATTTTTTAATCACTATTTAGGACAATGAATAACATATTGGTTTATTGATATATCTATTTACACTCATACACAACTATCTATAGGGCTCATGAGGCTCATTCCAATGTCATAATGTGAAGAGCTTGTAGAGAAGAAAAAGTACACTCAATAGAATACATATAGTGCAGACTTAGGTTTCAAAATCCTAGATAGGGGTGATACCATAAAAACAAAAAAACACTCAAGCACAGGCCATTACATGAAATCATATCCTTTTACTTCTGTCACAACCAATATTTAATTAGTTCCCTTGAGAACTTTCAATATGACTTTTGATAAAACAAAGGAATGTTCCTTCTTTTAAGTGAAGTCTCTAGAGATTAACAAAAAATATCCTACCCCCATGCCATCCTATTAATGATCCATCTCTTACTTTGACTTTGGGTGTTCCTTGACATGAGGTTTTCATATCTAAGATCCAAGTCCGCTCCAAGATACTCCTCTTTATCAACTAAAGCCAGCACAAAATATCTACACTAAAGTTCACTTCCTTCCACTTTTATCATCCGCCACTTGACTGAAAGTTCTAAATCTTGGTGGCCATAGATAAGAAGATGTGAAAACTAGGGCACTTTGATGCTTTCCTCTTTCAAACACGGGTTAGGGTAAAACTTAGGAGTTTTGAACCAAAAATGAAAGTCTAAAATTCCCTCCTAAGTTTGACCACGTGATCTTCTCCATGATTTTTCTTTCAAATGACTTTTACAAGGAACAAAAACATAATGAAAGGAACTTTTAATATTTTGAATGATAACAAGAACCCATTTCAATAGTTTAATGCTATAGAGGATAGAACAAAGGCTAAACTTGAACTATAAAATACAACCCCAAAACTTAGACCAAGAAGTAATTATAATTGACAGAAACCTATTAAGGACAATTTGGACCAAAAGACTAAATTAGATAACAAGTAACATTGAGTAATTATCTCCAATCACCTTGTCTCATCAAATCCCAGCAATTGATCATCTTTGTTCTCAAATCAATCTCAACTGCTGAATCAAATTCTCAAAATCTATAACATCATTGTCCATCCTCAATCTTCATAACCACAATCTTTGAATTCTTATGCTTGTACTCTGCAAGTATCATGAAACTCTGAGAGCTATCATCAAGATACTAAAAGCAAGAAGGAGAAGGACAATGGAGGCCAAACGCATAGAATTGGCATTAGAGTTTGGTTTGATTTGATTATTGTCATTGGATTGTCAATTTCTTTGTGCATTCCTTTATTGATTTGCAATTGAGAATTTTGTGATAGAATTGGGATTTATTGGTTGCCTATTTTATCTATTACATTATGTTTTCCCTCAAATTTTCAAGTTCTTACAATATTAACTTAAATACTATTTTAAATCAATAAAGCTCCTATAATGCATAGAGGAATGGGAAAACTAAAATGAGTGCTAATAGAGTGTAAAATTGGACACACTAATTAAAGGTGTACAATTTACAATGCTATAGTTAACATTCACACCCTAATTGGTTTTTTCTCGTGTGTTTATTTAAACCCTATACACTTTACTAAATTCCATTGTAGTTTAATTTAGTTAGTTCCTAGTATGGTGAAGATAAAAGATTTGATAACATAAGTGTTCTTCTTGGCATATGTATACTATTGGAATATTACACAAGTTAAAAAATCTATCCTGGATATGAAGGTTCAAAGGTATGAAATATTTTAGAAAAGTTTTCTTCGATAATGATACTTAACATAGGAAAATAGAGTATTCAATACAAATGTAAATTATTTAGCATTTTCAGAGCATATTTTTTCCAAAAAGAAAAAAACTAGTCATATACAATTCAATTAAAGTCAACTAGATCCAAACTTCAGAAGTTTTTTAACAAAGTTTAGTAAAAGTGGCATAAATTAACTATATTTAACCTCATAAGTTTGTACTAAAGTATAATATTTTTTGATCCATGCATGAATTGTTGTACTCTGGTCTAATGTTTTTTATTTGTGTATAAATTGCTTTGAATGACATTTCTTATTTGCACTTTTGTGCTTGTGACAATCTAGGGTATCCTTCTTCTGTGGTTGGATTTCAATCTATGTGTACTAAATTGGTAGTGTAATTCTATAAAAATATTTATGACAATTTTTAAAAAATATTTTTAAAATGAAAAAAATATTTATTTATATCTTTAAAAAAAATTAAATTAATAATTTTTAATAATAAATAATAATGAAAAATTAAATATATGCTTCAAAAGGATATCTCTTGATGTGTTTTATATAGATTAATGTTTAAGATATGTATGCTAGTGATAAAAGACTAATATATAAATGTATATTTTAACAAGTGTCACTAGTGGTGAGTATATGACTTTGTAGTAATGTAATTAACCTATTTATATTTTAATAATTCTATATAAAAGATATACTATTTCAAAATATTAAACATTTATACATATGAATCATTCATAAAGTAAAGAGGGCATTCGTTTTGGCTATTGAACAATTAAAAGCTAGTTCTTTAATCCTTGCTATGACATTTTGAAATGATCTATGTTCAGAGAATAGCAATATAACTATAGGTAATTAGATTCTAGCTAGTACTAAGTTTGAAGCACTTTGATTTGCTTCATGCTCGTCCTATTAATTATTGCTAATACTAGTCATAAATCAAGTAAAACAATATTGATGTGATTATGGTATGGCTAATGGAATGGGATCTCTATCAAAAGAATTAGTCAACCAATTGGTGTTGCAGTTATGATTACCTAATATGTTATTTTTAATTTACCTTTTTATATGGAAGATATAGAAAAGTAGGTAAGCTTTAAAGGTTTGTCAATTATTCAATCCATCATCTTCCATATAAAAAAAGCAAGAAAATGTAATTAATAATAATATAAAAGCCTACTTAAGAAGATTAATGCAACCAACTTAAGCCTATTTATGCTAGTGCATGGTGCAACATAACGATTTAGCAACTTCCTATTTGCTTTGTCTCACATAGATATACTAAGTCATTTATAAGGGTGATCTTTACATTTATAAAGGTCACAGATATATATGTTTATATAAAAAATACTATTTTAAACTTTGACATGATCATAATTTTTTATGACTGAGCTAGATTAATTATCTAAAAGTGACATGCTAGCTATAATTTTCATTGCATGGTTTTATAACACCTAGGCATTTGCAACTTTGAGATATTTAATATGTGGTTTAACTTCATCATTTTCTTTGTGAGTTTTGGTTGTACCTTTGTTCTTATTGAGTGTAGTGTTTGGACTAACTACATGTTTGAGTTGTGGTTCCTCGACATGTCAAATTTTGGTGTTTTATATGCCTATGTGATGCCTATATACTTGGTGTATCATAATGCTTTAGTTATGGTTAATTTAATTGATGTTTACACTACAAATTATAAAAGCTATCATGTTTAATATGATGTTTTTGTTAGGTCCCGGAGACAACTAAGAGGGGGGGTGAATCAGTTGTCTAATAAATTCAAACCAAAAACCACTTAACCAACTTAATGCTTAATACCGGTAAACCAGTTAAGCATGCCCGTACACAGTGTTAACAGTAAATTGCTATACTGGTAAATATTAATGCATGAAACATAAATACAAAGTCATCCACAACACATAACACCAGTATTTGTAAGTGGAAACCTTGTAAGGGGAAAAACCACGGTGGGAAACCTTACCCACAATCAGATGATACTACTGCAGATAGTAAGTGTACATAAATGGGGTCTGCACATGCAGAAAGGCCAACAGCCTAGAGCTCACCGCTCAATCACAAAATGGGAGTCACACTAACTACAGTTGGATGGTTAAATCCAATAAGAATGTACTGCACAAAATAGCATCTTCATATGCTGGATTCAGTACCGATGTAATGCTGATATGCTTTCACAAAAACCTAGCTTCACCTTCAAATGATGTCTTCATGTATACCTCTTCTTAATCTCGCATATACCTTCACACAATTCTTTTTCGCATTCCAGATTTGATCTTACAAATAAGATCTTACATTTATACCATAACCTAGGACCAATTTTAGTAGGTCGGCTCTACAAGATATTACAATAAAAGCATTTTACAATCAATATAATATCCGATGCAATAACTGATTAAACATGTTGTCTTAATGCATTTACAACAATAATAAATCATCTTCATAGCATGCCATGCTGATCTGGAAAAGATAAACCTGCCGGTGAAACCCTTGATAACCCTAGACCTATTTGTCGGTAAAAGCAAATATGCAAGTATGAATATACCAATGATTAATTCTTAAAAACAAAGTGTCCACATGATGTATTCAACATTACCAAGTGTCTTCCATATCATTCCAAGTGTCGGTGATCATTATATCCTGTCGGTGAACCGTATACCAATAACTATGCAATAGTTACTTGCTTGCCGGTGAATGTTGCTGGATCTCCAGAGTACTAGTATTTTAGTAGGTGTTGACATCAATGACAAAACCATACCAAAATACCAACAATCTCCCCCTTTGGCATTGATGGCAACACAAGTTGGAAAAACCATCAAAGTGCCAAAACAGAAATGCCAAAAACCAAAAACCAACAATCTCCTTTAAATAACAATCTCTCCCCCTAGGAACAACATGTGTTTATCTAAAGATTTTCATACCAATTTCTCCAAAAGATAATGCGTTTTTCCATAGATATCTCTCCCCCTTTGACATCAAATGCCAAAGTTATAATAAGACCAAGTTCATATACAAAATACCAATCAATTCAATATACCAACTACTCCCCCTGAGAAGTAGCTTCCTCATCAAAGACTAGAGTAAAAGATTTGTCTTTCAATTCTGCTGGTTGATGACAATCATCAACTGTCTAAGTTTCTACCGGTGGTGGTATTACTCCAAGTTGATCTTTGAGATATTCAAAAGTCTCCTTAGGCAAAGGTTTTGTGAAAATATCTGCAAGTTGTTCTTTAGTATTCACATAAACCAGTTTTATCTCCTTTTCTTCAACTTTTTCCCTTAGAAAATTCAGTTTGATAGAAACATGTTTTGTTTTAGAATGTAATATCGGATTCTTAGATATATCAATTGTTGCAGTGTTACCACAATATATAGTGATATGTTCCTTGCATTTTACCTTTATGTCTTTCAACATTTGTTTAAGCCATAGTACCTGTGTATAGTTAGTTGCTGCTACAACATATTCTGATTCTGCTGTTGATAAAGATGTACAACTTTGTTTCTTACTCAACCAAGAAACTAATCTCTTTCCAAGAAAGAATGCTCCACCGGTGGTACTTTTTCTATCATCCACATCTCCTGCACAATTTGCATCTGTGTATGCATATAGATCAAAATTTTCATCTTTAGGATACCATAATCCAAGATTTGTAGTGCCTTGTAAGTACCGAAAAATCTTTTTTACTGCTGATTCATAATTTTTCCTAGGATTACTTTGAAATATAGAAACAATACATACTGCATTCATAATATCAGGTCCGGTTTGTGTCAAATACAATAAACCTCCTATCATAGATTTGTATCTAGTTGGATTAACAGGGGTAGATTCATCCCTTTGAGATAATTTGTCATTTGTAGTCATAGGTGTGCTTACCGGTTTAGAGTTCTCCATTCCAAATTTCTTTAGTAACTCTTTCAAGTACTTGGATTGACTCAAAAATATAACTTTATCAGTCTGTGAAATCTGCAATCCTAAAAAGAATTTTATTTCTCTAATCATAGATATTTCAAATTCTTGCTGCATTTTAATAGAAAATTTCTTACATAATCCATCTTCTCCTCAAAAAATTATATCATCAACGAATACTTCTATAATCAAGATGTCATCATTAGTTATCTTGTAAGATAAATTGTTGTCTTCATTTCCTTTAGTAAAACCAATCTTTAAAAGATACTTATCCAACCTTGCATACCAAGCTCTTGGGGCTTGTTTCAATCCATACAGAGCTTTTCTTAACTTGCAAACCATATCATTGTCATCTATCAAAGAAAATCCATCAAGTTGTTCAATATAGACTTCCTCTTCAAGATCTCCATTCAAGAATGCACATTTAATATCCATTTGATAAACTTTGTAGTTCTTGTGAGCTGCAAAAGCCAAGAATAATCTAACTGCCTCAATTCTAGCTACCGGTGCAAAGGTTTCATTGTAATCAACTCCTTCTTTCTGAGAATATCCCTTACACATTAGTCTTGCCTTATTTCTGACAACCTTACCATCTTCATTAAGTTTGTTTCTAAATACCCATTTAGTTCCAATTACATTTTTATCTTTAGGTCGAGGAACTAATGTCCAAGTATTATTTTTCTCAATTTGTCCTAATTCTTCTTCCATATCTTTAATCCAAAATTTATCTTCACATGCCTCATTAACAGATGATGGTTTAATTTGAGAAATAAGACATACCTCTTCATTTGCCAATCTTACTCTTGCCAATCTGATAATTTGTTTCCAATTATCTGATCTTCAGAATGATTCAATCTTACATACCGAGGTGTCTTAGTTTGTTGTTGTTCTTCAATTACTGTGGAATCCTCTAATGGTACCGGGGTAATTGGATCTTCATTCTATACCAGTGGATTTAGTGTAGGTTCATTTGTCACAATTTTTTTTGCCGGTTCAGAGTCTATATACCTTGAAGTTCCTCTGAATTGTTCATCAATCTTTACATTTGTACTCTCAACAATTTTCTACATTCTCTTGTTAAAACATCTATATGCCTTTCTCTTAGATGAATAACCAAGAAATATTCCTTCATCACTTCTAGGATCAAATTTGCCAATATACTCATCTCTTCTAATATAACATTTACTTCCAAAAATTTTGAAATATTTAATAGGAGGAGTATTACCAAACCATAGTTCATGAGGGGTCTTACCGGTTTCACCTTTGATGTGAACTTTGTTGAATGTATAGATGGCTGTGCTGACTGCTTCTCTCCAATACACATGTGGTAGATTTTCTTCTGATAACATGCTTCTTGCTGCATCCAAGATAGTTCTGTTTTTCCTTTCAACAACTCCATTCTGTTGTGGTGTCCAAGGTGCTGATAACTGTCTTCTGATTCCATTCACTTCACAAAATGTATTAAAGTCCTTAGATGTGAATTCTCCTCCTTGATCTGATCTTAAACATTTGATTTTCTTACCGGTTTCATTTTCAATTATTGCTTTGAACAGTTTAAACTTTCCAAGGGCTTCTGATTTTTCTCTGAGAAAAGTAACCCAACACATTCTAGAATAATCATCAATAATTAGCATGAAATATCTATCACCTTGTAAGCTTTTAGTTCTAGCTGGACCACATAAATCAGTGTGAATAAAATCAAGAGCATTATTGGATTTTTTTGGAATACTTTTGAAACTAGCTCTAACTTTTTTTCCAAATTGACATTCCTTACAAATTGTATTATGAGGTTTCACAATTTTAGGTATATCTCTAACTGCCTTAGAAGTACTGATCTTCACAATGCAATCAAAGTTTACATGATAGAGTCTCTTATGCCATAACCAACTTTCATCTATATGTGCAATCAAGTATGCCTTTTCACTGTTATTCAAATGAAAGATATTATCTCTAGTCTGATTATCGGTTGCAATTTCCAAACCAGTTCTATTCATGATTTTGCATTTTCCATTCTTAAATTGTAACTGAAATCCTTTCTCAACCAATTGACCAACACTTAAAAGATTATGTTGTAATCTTTCAACATAGTAGACATTGTCAGTGTTGTGCTTGCCATTAAGAGATATTGTACCCTTACCTTTGATTGAGGAAGCTTTGTCATCTCCAAATCTTACTGAACCTCCATTGTATTCTTGAAAGTTCAAGAATTTACCTTTGTCTCCTGTCATATGATGTGAGCATCCCGAGTCAATGATCCATTCATCCTTTACTTCAACTTTAGCTACTAGGGCTTGTTCTACCGGTTGAGCAGTAGGTGTCAGTTGATCTTCTGTTATAGCAACAAAAACCCATCCATCGTTTGCTGGATCCTCATCAGAATCATCAGTCACACCTTCATCAGCAATGTAACAAGATTTGTCTTTGTTCTTCTTAAATTTGTATCTCTGATATTCAGGATTAGGCTTGTATGTTCTTCTAGCTTCTTCTCTTAGTCTAGCATGTCTATCAGGGCATCTCGAAGCCATATGACCAATCTTATTGCAGTTAAAACATTTAAAGGGCACTTTACCTTCATACTTACTTCCAACTGGACCTTTTGGCATTTTCCTTGCAAATAGTGCTTCAAGTTCTTCAAGCTCTTCATTCTCCTTCCTAGTTTCTTCAAGTTCTCTGGCATAAAAGGCTTTCCAATCTGATTTGTCAAATGATGGAGCAGATGATGTTGATGCTTTGAAGGCCAAATCTATCTTTATAGTAGCAATAGGGCCAAATTCCTCAATTTCAAAAGCTGAAAGTTTTCCAATCAATGTATCCTTAGTTACTAATGTATTAGGCATTGTTCTCAACCCATTTATAGTAGTAACCTTCATTTTATATGCCGGTGGCAATCCTCTTAAGATTTTTGAAACAATTTCATCCTCACTCAAGGTTCCTCCACAACATTTAATACCCAAAACAATTTCATTTACTCTTTCCATAAAGGCAGAAATCCTTTCATCTTCTTCCATTTTCAGATTTTCATACTTGACTCGGAAGCTTTCAAGTTTTGCAATCTTGACTGTAGACACCTAAAGTTATCCTTATGCTTGCAATGCAACATTTTACTAACATTTCTCCTAATTAATTAAACTATCTTAATTATTTAATTAAATTAATATCATTTTTCTAGTCCAAATTCAAAAATCTAAATTATTATTCACTTTTCTTGGTTTCTCCTAAAAAATAAATATTATTTTATTTATTTAAGTATTCTTATGCAGATGTTTAAATAATTTTAATTATTTAAATACGAATTAACTCCATTTATAACCCATTTTTTCGTACCCCTTTTTATGTCTCCATTGTTATGATCCATTTTTAGTACCCATTTTTGATGACTTAGTTTTATGACCCATTTTTAGAGCCCATTTTTAATACACAATTTTATGACCCATTTTTGGTACCCATTTTTATGACTCATTTTTAGTATCCATTTTTATGACTAAATTTTAGTACCCATTTTTATGATCCACTTTTATAACCCATTTTTAATATCCATTTTTATGACCCATTTTTAGTACCTATTTTGAATACACATTTTTAATACCCATATTGACACATTTTCGGCACCCATTTTTACTACCCATTTTATGACCATTTCTAGTACCCTTTTTGATGACCTATTTTTAGTATCCATTTTTATGACCGAAATTTATGACTCATTTTTAGTACCACTTTTTATGACCAATTTTTAGTACCCATGCTAATGACCCATTTAATGACCTTTTTTTAGTACCCATTTTTGTGACCCATTTTTAATACTTTTTTTTTAATTCATTCTTAGTATCCATTTTGATGACCCATTAGTACCCATTTTGATGACCCATTTTTAGTACCCATTTTTATGACCCATTTTTAGTACCCATTTTTATGACCCATTTTGAGTACTTGTAATGGTGTAATTTGGAATTAGGGTCAATTAAGATAATAAAACCACTAATAATCTAAATTAACCATAACAATGGTGGAAAGAGGGGTGAACCTAATAGATCTAGCCTCAATCCACTTAAGGAAAGGGCCGAAAGTTTAATTAAATTCACTTGGATTAGGGTTTTCCTCTTTCCTAGGTTGAAATTAATTGATAATTATAAATTAGGGCAAAACAATGAATACTTGAAGTAAATTATTGTAAATGGACTGTTATAGATAACTTATAGAGCCACAAAATAAGATTTGGGCAAAAGAAGATGTTTAAAACATATACCCAGAAGTTTAGCTTAATTTTTTGGGAGTACGTAGCACCAATCCGCCCTAGTCCTCTAAATTTTTCACCCTTGAGAGATGAACCTATTTGTCATTGTCGACTCTACTAGACTTATTGAGTACAACTCCTGTATCTGTTCTCTGCACATAGAAAGATATGAAATAGGGGTTTGCCTAAGGTCAAACCCCTATTTTGGAATTAACCATGAAATTGAAATGATAAATGTAATGAAAGACTCTAATAAAATACTTTCCTTTTGAGGGAAAGATTAGATCTAAAATGTAATGCTTGAAACAATAATGTATACCTTGATGAAGTTTTGTTTGACCTTCACACAAAGGTTTTATGATTTCATGTAGAATGCCTTCATAAAACATTGATCATGGAGGCCATCTTCAATATTTGAACTTGACTTCACTTATGCTCCAATGCTTGATGAATGACTGATTGCTTGCTCACTTGAGTTTGCTAGAATGTAATTCAGATGACTTAGAAGATTGATTAGGTTTGAAAGGAGAGGGGTAGACCCCCTTTTATACTTGATTGCCAAAAAATAAATTAAATTTTTGGAGGAGGCTGACATAGGAGAAGTAGGCTGACATGATATCAAATTTCTCGCTCATTTGATATTACCATTGTAGAGCCCATATAGAAGAAATGAGATACAAATAGAATAATGTCACAATGGATATAACCTATTTATTAGCTTTCACCATCAGAGTAACAAGGGTCATCCAAAGGGAACCTAACATAACACAAAAATATAAAAAAAAACACATCACAGGGGAAGCACATTACAAACAAGCAGACACATAAAGAGAATCCATAACATGACTAAAGATAGTTGAGAAAATAATTTGCCTCCCAATCTTGTTGAACAAAATTTAGAGATGGTGGAAAAGATCCAAGAGGAGCCACTTTGAGCATAACAGATGGAGTTATTGCAAATTCTAAAAAAGGACTATGCTCTAATGATGAGGCACTTTGTTCGTCACTAGGAGCTAGGATTATTGATTTTGAAAAATGTGAAGATAAATGATGATTAACATCAACACATATCATTAGAATCATTAGAATCAACATTGTTAGCATGAACAACATCATCATCCACATCATCATCTAGATTAATAAAAATAGGATCTCTAACATGGAAAGAAATGGAACCATTATTTTTCTTAAGCATTTTTTATTTTGGTGATTTGAGTTGAACTTCCTCCCTAGGTTTAGGCGAAGGCTAGACAAATGGGATCAAGTTAACATTTGGTGTCTTCAAGGAGGAAATGCTTTGGGAAGGAATCTCACAAGCCTCAGAATGGCATCTTCGTTAGGGTTCTCTTGCATGATGATTCCTTTTAGTTTTACTCGAGGGTTGCGAAGGTTGAAGATCAATGGACATATGATTGTTTTTTTTCCTTAAAGGGGAAAAAATAGAAGAAACCCCACTAGTTTGAGATATAGAAGATTCTAAGAACTTTCCTTTGTAAGATGCAAGAGACAAAACTGAGATATATATAGGAGGAATGGAAGGAGTAGGAAGAATAACAGGTCCATTATGAGGAGGAGGAATATCCATAGGTATAGGGTCTCTAGGCTTACTCATGGTGCAGTCACCAGCGGGAGGGACCTCGAGGAGATCAGTCCAAATGGGTCAGAAAGAGTAAACAACAAAATCACATAGATATGATGGAGGCAATACATAACAGATAATTTTATTGCATGAAATTTAATTACATCCAACTGGTAACAACCGGGTTACAACATACCAACACACAGGCCTAGTAGAATAGGTCACACTGGGACCTTGAATCGAAAGATCTATCTTCTAGGAATAGTATATCTATTTGATGTTCCTTGATTCTCTGATTGATTACATTCTAAAGCATGATTACAAATATATATCGATCCAAAGGATCTAGTTGGCCCAAAAGGATCAAAAGCCAAAGAACAATGCATAATGATCAAGGTCGGCCTCCACCAAGAGATTCCTCTAGAAAATCCAAGGGATGAAACTTAGAAGGTCTTCCACACACAAGGAAACATCAAGATCAATGTCCAAGGCTCTGCAAGCTTCAGAATGGGTTCCGGTAGATCACTAGAATAGGTCTCTGGAAATTGGCAACAAAGGAATAACCAGTAACAAGAAACTATCGAGGAAACTAGTAGCGATATCTTGTTGGAAAGTGATCGAAATGAGATACGGTTAGAAAGCAAGTAGGGTGATCAAGTCTTCAAGTAGAATCCAACTCCACAGGAACCAGTGAACCAAAATCGGGACACATAGAAAGGAAAACTGAAACTGCAAATAGAAAACAAATAGAAAAGGAAATGTTTTTGGTTGATTCAAGATTGTTGTGAATCGGGGATGCTCCTGCATCAGACATCCGGGGTTAATAAAAAGTTGAGCCTCTCACTTTGCTAGGGTTAGAGGGAAACTGAGGCGGTCTATCTCTACCTGAGAAATCCAAGATGAATCTTCCATTGGTTTGTTCTTCCACTTCACAAGATATTCTTTGTACTGACTACTTCAGGTACTACACCCAATCCTACTATCCAAAATCTCTTCAATCTGATCTCATTCCTTCTAGGGCAATTATTTTTCCAAATCTGCAATACTGTCCTCACCAAATTCTGGTTCATGGTACTCATGAAGATCTATAATGTTAAATATAGGTGAAATACTCAGACTATCCGGTAGCTCCACCTCATATGCATTTCTAGAACTAAACTTTCTCAAGATCTTACAGGGTCCAAACTTCTTCATCTGCAATTTATTATAAGTCCCAATCGGGAATCTCTCTTTTCTCAAATAGACCATCACTTCATCACCAACTTCAAATTCCTTATGTCTCCTCTTCTCATCTACCTTCTCCTTGTATTTTTTATTCATGTCTTCCAAATGTTGTTTAACCTGAATGTGCAATGCTTCCATGTGATCTAAAAATTCTTCTACTTCTGAACTCTTTCGATCTTCACTGCTAATGTCTCTCAATTATGCTATTCCTTTAGGATGCACTCAGATAACAATCTCAAAAGGTGTTTTTCCAGTACTTCTATTCACTAAATTGTTATAGGAAAACTCTTCTTGTGCTAGGATCAAATCCTAACTTTTGGTTTTATCTCCCACTAAACATCTCAACAAGTTTCCCAAACTCCAGTTAACTACTTTTGTCTGTCCATTAGTTTGTGGATGAAAAGTAGAATTGAACTTCAAATCTGTCTTCATCTTCTTCCAAAGTGTTCTCCATATATAGCCAACAAACTTAGTGTCTCTGTCTGAAACTATGCTCTTAGGTAATCCATGCAACCTTACCACTTCCTTGAAAATTAGGTTTGATACATGCAATGCATCTGATGTCTTCCTACAAGGTATGAAATGAGACATCTTTGAAAATCTATCCACTACCACAAATATGGAGTCATTCCCTCTCAGTGTCTTAGGTAAGCCAAGTACAAAATCCATACTTATATCCTCCCAAGGTCTTACCGATACTATCAAAGGTTTATACAATCCCACATTCTAACTAATACTTTTTCCAACTTGACAAACTCTACAACTCTGCAAATATCTCTTAACATCCTTATGAATATGGGGCCAAAAGTACTGCTCACTCACCAATGCAACTATTTTATCAATACCAAAATGTCCAACTAAACCTCGACAATGCTTCTCTTTTATCATGTTCTCTCTCATGGAACTTTTAGGTATGCACAACTGAACTCCCTTAAACAACATCCCATCTTGAATGAAGTAATTCAACCATTTGCTCCTATCAACCATAACTGGTTCTCTATATGCTTTCCTAGGTTCTGCAAAATTTGGGTCTTTGTCATACAAGATCTTCAAATCTTCAAAACCTAATATTGTCATTCTCATCTCTGTCAGCAAATTCCTTCTACTTAATGCATCAACAACTTTGTTAGATTTCCCACTTCTATGTTTTAACACAAAAGTGTAACTCTGCAAGAACTATACCCATCTCATATGTTTCTGATTCAACTTACTCTGACTGATCAAATATTGTAAAGCTTGATGATCTATATACAACACAAACTCCTTAGGCAGAAAGTAATGTCTCCATTTCTTCGAGGCTTGATTTATGGCATAAAATTCCTAATCATATACTGAATATCTCTTTCGGCATCATTCAATTTCTCACTGAAATATGCTATTCCTCTCCCTTGTTGACTCAAAATTACTCCTATTGTTGTTCCACTTGCATTACAATCCACTTGAAATACCTTATTGAAATCCAATAAAGACAACACAAGCTGCTTAGTCACTTTTTGTTTCACAACTCAAAAATTTTGTTTGCTCTGGTGGTCCACTTGAATTCCTTCCTATCTCCCCTCATGGTCTTAGTCATAGGATTACAAATTGAACTAAAATTTTTGATAAACTTCTGGTAAAAACTAGCCAATCCATGAAATGATCTTACCTCTCCAATTCTTTCTAGTGTAGACCGCTCAACAATGGCTTTTGCTTTCTCAGGGTCCATCTTTAAACCATCCTCAAATATCACAAATCCCAAATAGACTAGCTCATCCTTCATGAAAGTGCACTTCTTGATATTGATCAGTAACTTTTCTTCTCTCAACCTCTACAAAACTTATCTTAACTACAACAAATGCTCCTCTTTTGTTTTACTGAAAATTAGAATGTCATCCAAGTACACAATAACAAAATTACCCAAGAATTTCTTCAAGACCTCATTCATCAGCCTCATGAAAGTACTCGGTGCATTAGTCAGTCCAAAAGGCATCACCAACCATTCATATAATCCTTCATTTGTCTTAAATGTTGTCTTCCATTCATCACCTTCTCTAATCCTGATCTAATGATATCCACTCTTCAAATCTATCTTTGTAAAGTACTTTTCTCCACTCAAACAGTCCATTATGTCATCCATCCTAGGCAAGGGAAACTGGTATTTCATTATGATTTTGTTTAATGCTCTTGAATCGGTACACATCCTCCATTCTCCATTCTTCTTAGGTGCTAATACCATTGGTACTACATGAGGGATCAAACTTACCCAGATCAAACCTTTCTCCAATAGCTCTTGTACTTGTCTATTCAATTCTTCATTCTCTATCGATGTTAACCGGTGTGCAACTTGTTAGGTAAACTAGCTCCGGGAACTAAGTCCATGTAATGACTAATACTTCTAACAGGTGGCAATCCGTCAGTACATTATCTAAAATGATGTCCCCATACTCTGCCACAAATCTCTTATCCCTATTGAGTGTTCTCCTTCCAGTTCTGGTCTCTTGATCTTCTTAGGAATTAAGGTAAAACACACATTCTCATGTCTCAGTCCATCCATGAACTTCTTTCCATCTACTAGACAAATTCTGGTATTTGTACAAACTTCATTCTCGAAAGATTCCTTCAAGGGAAACAAGGTATGCTTCATCCCATTGGCCACAATAGTGTATGTATTCTTCCTCCCATCATGTATTGCTTGTCTATCAAACCGCCAGGGTCTTCCGAACAAAAGATGACAAATGTCCATAGGCATAATATCACACAAAATTTCATCATGATAATTCCCGATTTTCAATTTTACTAAACATTGTTCACTCACTAATAACTTATATTCATCCTGAATCCATGCTATCTAGTAAGGCTTAGGGTGTTTCAATCTCTCCAATTTCAACTTATTCACCATCTCTTCTGAAACAAGATTATTTGAAATACCACTATCAATAACAACTTTACAACACTTACCAGATACTTTACATCTGGTCTTGAACAGGTTCCTCCTCTACAAGGGTTCTTTATCTCCTCTGGTATGACACAAAGCTCTCCTTACCATCAACAATTCTCCATCTTCTAGTTTATTGTCTGATCTGGTGGGGTTCTCTTCCACCACTACCACTCTTCAGGTAGCCTCTGACTTCTTACATTCAAATTCACGGTGTCCTTCTCCTCCACATTTAAAACAAGTTCCTCTGAATGTATTTTTGTCTTATCTTCCAAAGTTCTCATTCCAGTAACCATTCAGTTCTCTCCTTCGGTAGAAATTTCTATCATCCTTCTAGTATGAATTACCTTCCTTTCTCACTTCCTTGTCCTTGTTCTGATTTGTTCTGGTTCCTCTTCCTCTAGTGTATCCTCTTCCTCCTTAAAATCTTCCTTCGGTAAACCTTCCACCTCTACCTCTCTGTCTCTGCTCATGCTTTTTATTCAATTTCTCTTAAGCCTTTATTGCATACTGGTAAGCCTCTTCAACATTCTCTAATTTGATCATATTGAGTTCATCTTGTATAGACATCTGCAATTCGTTCAAATATCTTGCAATTTTTTCAATTTCATCATCAACAAGTCTGGATCTGATGTTCAACCTGTAAAATGCTTCAGTATACTCCTTCACACTAGATTCCTTATGTCTCAAATTCTGCAACTTTTGGAACAAATCTACTTGATAATTTTTTGGGACAAAAGTTGATTTTAACTCAGCAATCATTCTATCCCATGTCTTAACCTTTTCTTTACCTCTTCTTTGCCTATCAACTTGTAAGTGCTCCCACCAAAGAGATGCATGACCCTTCTATCAGGTACAAACATACTTCACCTTCCTCTCTTCTACAGTGTTTTCAAAGTCAAAATACTTCTCCACCTCTGAGATCCAATCCATCAATTCATCTGAATCTAGCTTACCATCATATTCTGATAGGGTAAAATGAGGTTTAGTGTTTGCCCTACTCAAAACCCTTAAAAACCTTTCCTCCTTTGGATCAACTGCCGATAGGTTCACTTGTTCTACCCATGATTCTTCTCCTTCGTCTTCGCTCACATCCTCAACAAGTCGGCCTCTTCTCTGGGCTATCTCCACGACTTCTAACCAGGCTGCTATTCCTCGCAACATCTCCATTACAGTAGGGTTTGCATTCCCATGCGCTCCACCATTCCTAGTTCCTCTTTGTGCCATTAATCCAGGCTAGTCCTCTGCAATTGCAAGTTGGATCCGCAATCCACCAACCTACAAAAAGATTCAGGACACACAACCTTTGGAATGAATTTCTCTCTAATACCACTTGGTGCAGTCACTGGTGAGGAGGGACCTCAAGGAGATTAGTCCAAACTAGTCAGCAAGAGTAAACAAAATAGAATCACACAAATATGATGGAGACAATGCATAACAGATAGTTTTATTGCATGAAAGTTAATTACATCCAACCAGTAACACCCAGGTTACAACATACCAACACATAGGCCTGGTAGAATAGGTCAAATCGAGACCTTGAATCAAAAGATCTATCTTCTAGGCATAGTCTATCTATTTTATGTTCCTTGATTCTCTGATTGATTACATTCTAAAGCATGATTACAAATATATATATATATATATATATATATATATATCGATCCAAAGGATGTGGTCGGCCCAAAAGGATCAAAACTTGAAGAACAATGCACAATGAACAAGGTTGGCCTCCACCAAGAGATTCCTCCAAAAAAATCCAAGGGATGAAATGTACAAGGTTGGCCAAACGCCAAGAAACATCAAGATCAACGTCCAAGGCTCCACAAGCTTTGGAATGGGTTTCGATAGATCACTAGAATAGGTCTCAGGCAACCGGTAACAAAGGAACATCCAGTAACAAGAAACTATCGAGGAAACCACTAGCAAAATCTTGTCGGAAAGTGATCCAAATGAGATGCGGTTAGAAAGCAAGTAGGGTGATCAAGTCTTCAAGTAGAATCCAACTCCACAGGAACCGGTGAGCCGAAACTAGGACACACAGAAAGGAAAAATGAAATTGCAAACAAAAAACAAATAGAAAAGGAAATGTTTTTGGTTGATGCAAGATTGTTGTGAACCAAGGATGCTCCTGCATCATATAGGGTCTCTAGGATTACTCAAGGACACGGTCATCTCATTTTTTCACTTTTGGTAAGATAAGAAAAGGATGTCACTTTGAGGCTTAAGAGGTTCATGTTGTTTAGGCCAAAAGTAATCAAGGGTGAAATTTTCATGCTTTGTTGTTGGTTGATGAAGGCTATGATTAATTGTTATGATAGTGCCATTATGAGGAAATTTGAAACATTTATAAATTGTCAAAGGGATATATTTCATGGAAGAGAGCCAAGGATATCCCAACTTCACACAAAATTCATCTAATGTAGGAATAATAGAAAAAGTCACATCTAAGAACTTCATACCAATCTCAACAAGGAGAGTAATAGAATGAATAATAGGTCAAGAGAAACCATTATGCACCTTAACCATCACATTAGATTTATCATATGTTATTTGATGCAATTATAGTATATAAAGATATCATTCAATAATCATGTTCATCATACATACTAGGTCAATAAGTAGCCCTCGCAAGAGTTTGTCTTTGATCTTCACAATGATATATAATGGGCCATCAAGTGCAACAATAGTCTCACATGGAGGATATCGCTAAGGTCTCTGATCAAACCTGCTCTCCAAAATCGGTTGTGGATCTTGACTTGGATGAAGAGACCATCCAGATTGGTAGCGGTGATGCTACTTTGGTGGGTGGCACTGCGAAGAGGACCAGGACTAGTGTCAAGAAAGATGTGGCTGCTACTGCAAAGGATCCCCCTAATCTTAGGGATAACATCAAAGAGCTGCACAAAATTAGCAACACTCTGGCAAAAGCTCTGGAAAAAATCAACTAGTTTCTCTTCTAGACTCTGGATGGCCTACTGGCTTTGGGGGGCTTTTTCTGGTTTTCTTTGGTTTTCTGCTGGTTTTTTGCTGGTCTATTCTTTTTTGTTTCTCGTTGCTTATGCTATTTAAGTTCTTATTGTAAAGGGTTTTGAGGCCCCTTCAAAACCTGCTTTTACCTTAATAAAAAACAATAGCCTCACTAGGATCAAAAGTAATGCATAGGTCTTTATGAGGTGTAGGTTTATCAACAAGATCCACAATATTGTAAGATTCTACACCGAGGCTATTGGGATAAAAGGTAAGAGACTCATACTCGAAAACATTAGTATAGTGAGAAGGCAAAGGATTCATGAAGATTTGAATATTTTGATTAGGAGGAGCTATGAACTTGTTTCCTTTTTCATTCACACCGGCTACAAATATATTATTATTAATGAAGTCTTGAATTTTATTCCTCAACATGTAGCATTTATTGGTATCATGGCCATGTATATGTTGATATTGGCAAAAGATTTGGGATCATGGTAGAGTGACAATGGTTTAGAAGTGTCAATTGTCTTTATGGGATGAATTTTCAACAGAATAATATTTATCAACTTTGACATTATACTATGAAAAGAATCATAAAGAGGAGTTAATTCTTTTATAAAGTATCTGGATAAAGGAACCACACCTAATATCATGGCTGCCACTTGAGTGTTGATGTTGTCATTTATCTTGATGTAACCTTAGTTGGGTATAAAATTCACAAATGATTGTTGAAAACCCCCATTCTTATCAACCAAAGCCATTGAAGAGGATGATTCAAATTGAATCACTTGAAGCTGATAATTATGATGCACTACACATAATTGTGTAAAGGAAGTAAACTAAAAAAATAGAAGCTTATCTCTAATGTCTTTTTGGAAATTAGCAATACATTTTTTTTAACATCATGATTAGGCATGCGATAAGAAATTTGAGAATGAAAATGTTTATATCTACTAATAAAATCAGTCACTTCTTCTATAACTCCTTGCTTACAATGAATCAAATCAGTCAAAATAATTTTAGGACTAATATTATTTTAAGATTGTTGAATGAAAGCATTATCCAATTGTTGAAAATAAGTAATAGAATAAAGAGACAAAGAACAATACGATTGCAAATATTTATCTCTAAAGGTTCTAGTAAACAACTTAGCCATAAGTCTTTGGTAATGAGCAAAATCAATACATAAAGTTTGGAATACTCAGTCGCCTTTTCTCTCTTACAATTCCAATTGAATGTTTAGGAGGAATTGCACAGACAATGTCATCGGATAGAGAACTCATTACATCAAATGTGGGAACATTGAACTTGAATTGAATAATGAAAGCCAATTGATGTTGTAGGGATGTAACAATTTAGGCTAGGTTATTGATGGTTGCTTCACTGGATGGATTAAAATTAGACATATTGGATTGTGATGGAGGAGTAGCATTATTATATGTAGGTGGAGGTCGAGAATAAGGAGGTGGAACATTGTGGTATGTTGGTATGGGAGATGGTTCTGAAACAAATGGAAGACTCACAAAAGGAGGTATGTAAGAATATTGATAAATAGGATTTCCCCCATGACTAACATGTGTAGGATTAACATTTTGTGTGGAAGTAGTCATGATAGAAAATGTAAATGTAGGAGACCTAGGCAAGGATGTAGGCATAGGAATGGAATGATTGACCTGAATAGTGGGTTGAGAGTAACCAAGGACTTCAACACAACTTTTGATGGGCATAATATTAGTGTCAACAATATGCGCAAGGCCACTAAATAAATCCACACCTATTTTATCACTTTGCACCAATCTTTTTAATCATTCAATCAAAGGGATTGCCTCACATTTTGGGTATTGTTGACTCATCCATTGTTGAATATTTTCAAATAAATTGTCAATCTTCTCCAATTAGTCAATAGTAACCCTAGTTAGTGACTCATCCAAATCATGAGAAGTATGAGGTGAATGGGGATAAATGATGGCATTTGTCAGATTAGAGAAAACACCAACATTCTCATGGAACAAGTTATCCAACCAGGGCTCCATATCCTAAGTGTTTAAACCTCGGGAAGCCTTAAGTCTACAACTTCTTCTCACTAAAATAGTGTATGCAGGACTTATGGTAATAAAACTCATGCACAAAGGAGAGAAATTTGAATGCCCAAATTGGAAATTATGATTAAGCAATGTAATTAGCTATAAAAATGATTGATTAAACAATGTAAATTATGATTTTGATCAATAAATGCTTTTAAATCATAACATAACATGTCATAATATAATAATCAATTCTCAAAAATTATGCAACCCACAAGTTAATTTTAGAATAAAAAATTAGGGTTCTTGTAAATTTAACCTCTAAATTTATGTAATTAAATTGAAAATAAAAACTATGAGTGCAAATTTATATTTTAAAATGCATACAAAATCAGATTTGAGATAATATTTTAGAATTAAGCATGGAAGATGTTGGGTTCACCAAAATGTAATGGTTTAATTTGGAATTAGGATCAACTAAGATAATAAAACCACTAATAATCCAAATTAACCATAACAATGGTGGAAAGAGGGGTGAACCTAATACATATAGCCTCAATCCATATAAGGAAAGGGATGAAAGTTTGAATAGATTCATATGGAATAGGGGTTTCCTCTTTCCTAGGTTGAAATTGATTGATAATTGTAAATTAGGGTAAAGTAGTGAATAATTAAATTAAAACATCACAAATAGATTGCTACAAATATCCCACAGAGCCACAAACTAAGATCTTGGAAAAAGATGATGTTTAGAACTTGTTCCTAAAATTTTGGCCTAATTTTTTAGGACCAGGTAACACAGATCCGCTCTATTCCTTTGAATTTTCCACCATTGAAAGTTGAACTTGTTCATCACTGTTGAATTTGCTAGAATTCTTGAGTACATCTCTTGCACTTGTTCCCTACACACATAAAGATAGGAAATAGGGGTTTTCCTTAGGTCAAACCCTAGTTTTAGAATTAACCATGAGATTGAAATTATCAATGTAATGAAAAACTGTAATAAAAATACTTTCCTTTGAGGGAAAGATTGGATCTGAAATGAAATGCTTGAAACAACACTGTATACCTTGATGAAGTTTTGTTTGACCTTCACACAAAGGTTTTAGGGTTTCATGTAGAATTCCTTCATAAAACATTGATCATGGATGCCATCTTCAATACTTGAACTTGACTTCACTTCTGCTCCAACATTGACATGGGATCAAATTTATCACTCATTTGAGATGACCGTTGTAGGGTACAAATTTGGGTCCTAATTAGGAGGATTAGGGCGTTGGGTGCCTTGGTCCCGATTTAGGACCATGACGCCCAATGCCCTAGTCTTGAAAAAATGGGACTTGACATGAGGGGGAGATAGTGGAAATGATGAAAATGTAAGTCTGATTGGGGGGTGGGGGGTATGAGCAGAATTAGAACAGTTATTAGGCCTTAGAAGCTAAAATGCCAAAGTGAGGTCTAGGTGAGGACAAAGTTGTTAGTGCGTACAATTTATGACGCGATAGTACCCATTTTATGACCCATTTTTTGTACCCATTTTTAGTATCCATTTTGATGACTCATCTTTAGTACCCATTTTTATAACCCATTTTTAGTGCCCATTTTTATGACAGATTTTGATGACCCAATTATTAGTACCAATTCGTATGACCCATTTTAATGACTCATTTTTAGTATCCATTTTTATGGCTCATTTTTAGTAACCATTTTTATAATCCATTTTGATGGCCCATTTTTATGACCCATTTTTCATACTCAAAATGGATACTAAAAATGGGTGATAAAAAAGGGTACTAAAAATGGATCATAAAAATGGATACTAAAAATGGGTCATAAATACGGGTACTAAAATTGGGTCATAAAAATGGATACTAAAAATGGGTCATTAAAATAGGTCATAAAAATGGGTATTAAATGGATCATAAAGATGGACACTAAAAATGGGTATTGAATTGGGTACCAAAAATGAGTTATAAAAATGGGTACTTGTAGCATCGTAAATTGTATAACTTTAATTTGGGTGTCCAATTTCACACTCTCCTAGCACTAATTTTAGTATTTCCCATTCCTCTATGCATTATATGACCTTTATTGTTTTAAATTAATATTTAATCAGTATTATGAGTCCTATTTCACTTTATTAGATCAACACTTTATTATTTAGGCCCTTAATTTTAGGTGTACCCTTTATCTTTCATCACTTGAATTAAATTTGAATCCTACACTATTTCAAATTTTCAAATAACATTTTCCTTAATTATCATAAATTTTCATGAAACTTTAATTTTTAGAATCAATATCCCATGATCTCGCAATCCTAAAAATTGAAGCCTATTTTGTCAAGATTGGATTGTTCGGGGTAGCCTTGTTTGATGCTTTTTGGCCAGAATTTTAGGAGATCAAAGGTTTGGTCTTGCCCTATCCAAAACTATCGCTAATACAAAATATGATGATTCTAAGTTGGCCTAAAGGTAATTTTACTTTGAAATCCCTATACAAGGCATCATTCTTAATTCATTTCATCATCTTCTATCATCTTCTATTATCGCAATCTTATCATCATTCCTACTCGAGAGAAACACTTCAAGATCATATCTATTTCTAAAGAGAAGAAATCTACTCAAGGAATCTTTAATTATGTTTTTAGTTATGATTTCATGATGGATTATATGTGACTTATTATGTTATTGCATCAACACATGGATGACTTGTCTTAAGAACATTACATCACCAATTAAAGGTATAATAAATTCAATGAATCATTTCAATCAAGAATTTCCATTTAATCATTTCTAATTTAATTTCAATTCAATTATAAGTTTAATTCCAAACTCAGGGTTTGACCTAGGAAAACCCCTATCAACCCAAAATTTCCTCTTTTGTGTAGATTTGGGTCTAGCTACAAAT
Source organism: Cryptomeria japonica (assembly GCF_030272615.1). Lineage (NCBI taxonomy): Eukaryota > Viridiplantae > Streptophyta > Pinopsida > Cupressales > Cupressaceae > Cryptomeria > Cryptomeria japonica. Next base: position 368,030,639 of record NC_081412.1, read on the forward strand.
GTTTGATAGAGGCAGAAGACAAAAAAGTGCTTAGGATTTGGAGAAAAAAAACCTTCAAAAGATCACAAAAAAACACCAGGACAAGGGTGTTCTAGGTTCCATTGTCCTAGATAAGGGCACTTGGGATTCCATTATCCTCGAACATGAGGATCAAGCTAAAATCTGACAGGGTGCCAATATAGTGTTTCAAAGGCCTAGATCCAAATTTGTGTGCAAAAATCTATCAAAATACAAGGGCATTTTGGGTGGCCTTGTCCACCTAGTTTTAGCTCAATTTTTAGGCACAAGTACATATTTGAGTCCTCATTCCATTCTTGTACATTTTCTAAAGTTTCTTTTTTAGTATTAGATGGGATAATCAGTCCAAGTTGTTAATTCATACATGTTCCCTCTTACCATAGATTTTGCATTCACTTTGCATTTGCCTAGTTTATTTCTAACTCAATCAAAAGGAGTGGAACTCAATCAGCATTTAAACCACTTGCTAAAAGAATTGAGGTTAAATATATTGAGTCCATTCTCCATGTAATGTAATCATTCTGAAATGGGCCTTCTTGCTAGTTTGCATGCATAAACTAGTGAACCCTATTTTAATCCATTACATAAATTTTTAGTGAGCCCCACATGTATTACACTTGCATATTTTTGATTCCTTAGTTTCATATTTGATGTTTTCATGGCTTTGTTATATTTAGATGCATTCATTCATTACTTATGTGATTACATTGCCTAGTTCATATGCATACATTTCTAAGTTTATATGTTTGCACTACCTGTTTTCTACATTAATTACATTTGTTAGAAAGCAAATTTTATTTCATTACATTGTTTCTTTAATTGCATTACACATCATAAATAAAAAAATAGGACATTTTTAAATGTTTCCGTACCATCAATTTTAGGATATAACGTCGGCCTTCGGTCAACTTGTCTTTGCATTGTGGTAGTTTCTTAGACCTTCTTATGACCCTTCACCCCTCTCCTAAATATCCTCCTATTCATAAAGACATATTGAGGTGAGAGGATGATTACAATAGAAAATTTATTAATTCTTTCCTTTATAATGATGAATAATTGATAAATAATGCTTGTCCCTCTCCTATAGCTAGTCCTACCCATAATGACATTTGGGTGCAAGAGGATATTATTAACACTTTTTTCAATAATCTCCCTCAAAGGGATGAGGCTGTGAGAAATGATGTTAATTCTTCTCCTAAAAGGTACCTCACTCATAATAATACTTTGGTACAAGAGGATTCTCTTATCCTACAAGGGTTTTGTATACTTGACAATCCCCTCTATAAATTCTCCCCTTCTATTCAAGATACAATCACTCATATTCATGAAGAGGTTGATATGGTTGACAATCCTCTTTATGAAGCTTTCAATAAATCTAATACTCTCTCCCCTAAAAACAAAACTTTAGTGAATAAAGAACCTAACCAAGATAAAGTAAATAATATTCATGTTTCTTGTCATTAGAAGATAAAATTGTTGTTCACCTTCCAAAATGTCTAAATGTCAGAACAAACTAGTAATTATTCTCAAAGATGGGGTGCTTGTTGTTAAACATGAAGCAAATCATCAATATTATTATCATGTAATAGATCATACATATAAAACTTTAAACAAAAAGCAATATTCTAATGTTCTTTTTCTTTCCCAACCCTTTCTTCCTCCCACCTTGTCGTCCACAACCTATTGGTAGGGAGTATGATATTGTTGGGCAACTTCGTGCCACCCCAACTAAGATCTCCCTTTGGGACTTAATTCAAACCTCACCCACATATCATGAAATGATACATAAACCTTTAAATAAGATAGGTACCCAATATTCTATGAGACCTAATTATGTGACCTCCGAACAAACACAATGGGTCACTGAGAGGGGGGGTCAATCGGTGAATTTTTTAAAATTTGAATCAAATTTTGCAAACACTTATAATGCAAATAGATCAAAGACACATGCACACAAGAGAAAACCACATAGAAAAAATATGTATGACGAAAACCCACAGTAGGAAAAACCTCGATGAGAATAGCTACTAGATCTACTGCTCCAATCTAGCTTCACAATGAAAAAAAAACTGATTACAACATTTATGGGCACAAACCCAAAGGAGTACCAACCCTTGAAATTTATGGGCACCTACCCAAAGGAGCACCAACCCCTAATTTTTGAGCACCTACTCAAGGAGCACCTACCCCTTCTCTTAGCACCCACTCGAAGAATTACAATGATTTAATATTTTTAAATACAATGGAAATCCTTGTTACAAATGTATTTTGTAACCCTTAGACTCTAATGGACATACATACACTGTTTCTCTCCCTTGTGTTGATTCTTCAATGTCTTTCTTCTATCTTTTGACCTTTGCAACTCAATGAAATCTTCTACTCAAAATCTTCTTTATATCTTTTTGATCACTTCTTTTCTCCTCTTCACAAACTCCTCTTTTTCACCTATGCTTGGATCTTCCTGTTGCTTCTTTTTCTTTTGTGCACTTCCTCCTACTCTACATAGTCACTTTACTTTCTCCCTTATAATTAGCTCACTCTTTTTCTCTCTATTATCTGCAACCACACTTTTGAATCAGTAAATTTCTCCTTGTCTTCTGCTCTCTCTTCTTTATTTTTTTACTTGCATCTCACTCTTCTCTCTGTTAGCTCTTTTTCTTCTTACTCTACCTTGAAATGCACACACTCTTTTCTGCAATGCACACTCTATTCTATTTCTTCTTACACTCTTGACTTTTCTCCTCTTTGCAAAACTCCTTGATACTAATCACACTTTAGTTTAGTTAAACATTTCATTATGACTAACAACTCAGCTCGCTCAACCACACCTATCATATCAAATCTTTATTCGATCATCTTTGTATATGTTGATTTTCTCTCCAAGAGTGAATTCCAAAATTAATCTTCTTGACCTCTGAAAAATCATGTCTAGAGGTAGATTTGATCCTTTTTCCATTTAGACAACTCAATTACTATATTTCAAATCAATCTCCATAAATGTAACATCAATCTATCTTGACCTGCTCTTATTGGATCGGAAACTACCTCATTTAATGAAGACAATCTCTGCAAGTAATGTCATTTTGACATTTGTATGGGCTTTCATTCGTGTTGCATATTCCATGTCTTCAAATAAATCATCCAAGTCACCTGGTCAACCTATGTCAACTACCCATGTGGTCCAGTTAGCTATCAACATGCATTGGTTGCATCATAATCTTCTCATTCGGTCAAAAACTGCATCTGGGATTTTATCGACAAACATTGAGTAGTCATGGCGAACTAAAACCCTTGTTGCTATGATAAGAGGTAATTCAAGTTCCATAAAAAGAACAAGCTACACCAAAAAGAGAAAAACTGTGTTGGCTAGACATCCCAAAGTTACAACGAAAAAAGATCATGTCAAAGTAACATGAAGTACCAAAGAGAGGGAGATTTGGTCTCTCTGAAATGGAAAGTCATGTCGAAAAATATATTACACCACATCAACAAGGGGGCCCCACTCGAATAAATCACTACCAAGATGGACCAATAACATTTATCTCTCCCTGTGGTCAATCATATATTGATGTGACAGATTATATGTCATATCAAAGCCTTTAGTCTACCTTGTGAGTCCCATTTTGATATAGCATACACTATCCACAAATAAGGAAAATGGGTCATGTTGATAAGCCATCTCTTACCAAAATCCAAACCTCTATTGCCAAGAGAAAACACACATCGCACTGAAGTGAAACCCTCATCGACAAGATAGTGAGTTGATCATACTGAAAAGAGGTATTTCAGTGTAGTTAAAAGGAATGACTAGAGGGAAGAAAGGTCTTATCGAAAGGCAAGGTCCAACCAAAAAAAGATTTTGCTACCATTCAACAAAGGGCCCCACACAAACTGGGAGATCCAACCCGTGGCCACCACATGGAACCACCGAACTCGTGAATGTGTTGGATATTAGAGTTGTTGGAATGTGTTTTTGTTGGCAATATAGCATTATAACAGACAATGAAAGATTGTTGACATTTTAATAAGGATATTGAGAAGGTTGTTGATGATTATGGATATAACTGATTAAGGATGTTTACTGTCTTGATATTATCATTTTGTCATTGATGTCAAGAAATTGATTTTCTAATTCAGTATGATGTTGCCATATCTTGAGAAGTATGATTTGAAGAATATAAAGATGTCGGTAAAAGACACAGGAAAGAATATGATGAATAAGGTATTCAATGGGCAACTATTACTGAGTCAGACAATGATGAGATCATGATGTTTAGATTGTTTTAACATCATACATATGTTGTAAATTGTAAGGTTAATACTATACTATGTTACCAAACAAAGAACCTAGTCGGTAAACCCTAAGGAACCTAGTCAATAAACCCTAAGGTTATCGCTATCAGTTAATGAAGGCGGAATGTCTACTAAGTGAAGTTTAGTATTTACCGAGTTATAACCGAGTTGTAACCGAGCTATAACAAAATGCATTAAATGGTTGCATGCGTTATTTAATGAAGGAAGCTGATGAATTGGAACTAATTAAATGATTGGTATGGTGTGCATGAAGTTTGTTAATGAATCTAAGGAAAAGGAAGATCAACATGAAGATCTACAGTTCAGATTGAACCGCAATACCCTGGCACAACTTCTAAGAAATATATGCAAGTTCCAAGGCAGGGTAAAACATTTTCGGATCGAAAGATGCATTGAACTTGGACAAGTTTGAAGATCTGATGGCTATGATTGATCATGGGAAATGTGATCAAGGAGATTAAGTGGTTAGCTAATTGTTTATAAATAGGGAACTGTTGATAAATAATGTATGCGGGCAAGTGTTTGCATAGGGATGCTACATAGTGATTACCGAGCACCGAAGCTTGAAGACCTGTTTGAATAACAGAGTATAGAAGCCCAGCAGATGTACAAGATTAGTTCTATGTCTAGATTGTATTGAACAAATAAGAATCTGCTTTAGCATTTTAGATGTGAAGTTGCAGATAGATTTTTATTATTGTTATTTTGTGAAAGTGACAGAAAATATCTTAACCGAGTGGACTTAACAGTCTTATTTGTAAAACTCTCTAGCAAGGTGACATTCTGATTGAGTGTTTGAAATCCTTTAACAAGGTCACTTCTAACAAGGTGAAGATCCTAACAGATCTGAGGGAAATTTCTTAACCGGGTCACATCTAGCAATGTGTTTGTAATCTTTAATAGGATTTGATTTTAACCGAGCATACTCTAGAAGAGTATATTTCTTAGTGGGTCCAAAATCCCACAGTGGTTTTTCCCTATTTGGGTTTCCACGTTAAATCTGGTGTTATGGGGTTTATGATGTTTATATGCTTTTGAGTTTGCATGTTTAATAGTTTTGGTTATATTACTGAAGTATATGTTACCGAGGTTGAATCTGATGTTTTTATAGAAGATTAAGTTTGTATGATTCACCACCCCCCCCCTCTCATCTTGTTGGCTATTGGATCTATACTTAGTATCAGAACTATCAATTTTGTCATTGATGTCAGCATATTCCTGTGTTGCAGAGAATTGGTGTATTGCAGATAGTTGGTTTCAGTGATCTATTGCACATGTACTGATGCAGTTTATTGGGTTTTGAGATATTTATCTCTAGTTGATTAGTATGAGTTTCATGATGCTATGTGGAGATTCGGTTGAGTTATGAGGTCCAGTATGTGAACTGTTTTTCAGTATTCTATGTTGCAGAGTTTTAGTATTTAATTCATATTGCTCTGAAATGATTAAACTCGAATTGTGGATTTTGTTGAGTATTTGGGACATTCATTGTGTGTCCTCAGATCAAATGGTTCATGATTTGGAACTTCACAAGCGTACCTTTTAGTTTGTTAGTTAGTGTTCTTGAGCTCCGATGATGGTGTTAATGATGATTCTTATTATCTGAGTTGTTGGCGGTGATTGCGGTGGAATTCATGTTGCTTGTTGACGTTCTCTAATCGTGTCCAGTGCGTTTTGGTGGTCTGCATTGATTGTGGTGCGTGTTATTGAATATTTTATTGGTTTGATGTTATTCTTTGTGTTATACGACATATTCAGTGTGTAGTGTGTTGCAGATGATCTTGGCAAATTACTTGGCGGTGTTGCATGTTTGAGGATTTGATTGGGGTCCATGCTATGTCCTTGTTGACATTGTATTGGTCTGGTTATGGATTTATGTATCGTGTGATGTAATTTTATAATTAGGTCTTATGTGTTGATGCGGCCTTAAGGGTCAAGTTGATGATTCATATAAATAAGTGTGTAATCATGTTAGTTGTGTGTCTACGGTTGTGTTTATGATTTGTGAGAGTATTGTATGTGCGAACAAGCGAATCTATCATTCAGAAGTGTGGAAGAGCAGAGAAGAGTTATTATGCAGACAATGTTCTTAACTAGAACTATAATCACGCATTTGGAGATGCTATTCTTTCAGTTCATGTAATTCAGATTGTTGTCCGAGATTTGTAAGGCAGTGAGCCTTCCTAGGGTGGTAGCCCTTTGTTTTTTTGAGCAGTGAGCTCTAGGTAGTGTGCCTGAATGCATGTGCATTCCCCATTGTAATATTTTTGCATACTATTGCAGAGTATCATCTTATTGTGAGTAGGTTCACATTGTGGTTTTTCTCTTAACTAGGCTTTCCACATCAAAAATCTATGTGTTATGTGTGTTGTTGATGTGGTGATTATTTATGTTATGGTTTTTCCTAATTGGATCTAAAGTTAAAGTTAATTTGATTGAGTTTGGTGAAAATTGATTCGCCCGCTCTCTCAGTTTTCTTTCTTCTTTGCTTCCAACAATTGGTATCAGAGCTAGATCCTTTGGGAGGAGCTTGGCCACTTGAGGAGATCCAGGATGATAGCTATTTTTTTCATGGAGAGTCCAAGATTTGATGGAACTAATTACACTATATGGAAGCACCAGATGGAACTTCACTTGAACTATCTTGGAGAATATTATTGGAAGATCACAAAGAATGCATACATTGTTCCTCCGAATGGTCCTGTTACTATAACTAAGATCAAGGATGCTGAAAGTAATATTAGAGCTAATTGCATTCTTGAGTGCCCTAGCTGATGTAGAGATGACTAATAAGATGGGATTGTAAACTACACATGAGATTTGTGTGAATCTTGAAACCATGTATGAAGGAGATAAACATGTGAAAGTTGCTAAATTGCAGAGCTTAAAAGGAAAGTATGAGATGCTGAGAATGGGACAAGGTGGGAATATTACATCCTTTATGGCTAAAATGAGTGATCTTATGTCGAACATCAGATGTGCCGACAGAGTTCTTGAAGAAGATGAGATTGTGGCTAAAGTGTTGAGATCTTTCCCTCCTTATAAACATAAAGTTGTTTCTATTGATGAGATCCAGGTTGTGACAACTATGACAAGAGATATGCTAGTTGGTAAGCTTGCTGCTTTTGAATTGAGTGAACTTGGTGAATCACATGGTAAAACTGAGACTGCATTTAAAGCTATTGTATCTAGGAAGTAGAAATATAATCCGAGAGAAAGTTCAACTAGGACATCCAGATATGAAAGAGAAATGAGAGAGATGGAAGAACAAGAAAGAGATATAGAAGAACTTGAAGCACTTATTGCCAAAAGATTGCCTAAGGGAGTCAGTAAGTATGAAGGGAAGTTACCTTTGAAATGTTTTCTTTACAATAAGATTGATCATTTTGCTTAAAGGTATCCTGAAAGAGAAGAAAAAGTGTCAAAATATGATAAGCCTTACAAGCTTAACCAAAAGTATAGATATCAGAAGAAATGCTATTATGTTGTTGATGAAGGTGTAACAGATGAGGAGTCTGAGAAAGGGAATTCTGAAGATGAATTTGTGTTCATTGCTATCAAGGAAGATGATCTGATATCTACTAATTGTACAAGCTGTAATGTTGAAGAGAAAGATTTGGCTACTAAGATTGATGAGAAAGATGAATGGGTGATTGACAGTGGTTGTTCACATCATATGATAGGAGATAAAGGTAAATTTGTGAATATAGAAAAGTATGATGGCAGTTTGGTGATATTTGGAGACAATAAAGCTTGTGTAATCCATGGTAGAGATTCTATTTCTCTTGGTGGTAAGCATAATATTGATGATGTTTTATATGTTGAAGGTTCAAAGCATAATATTTTGAGTGTTGGACAAATGGTTGATTAGGGATATGATTTACAATTTAAGAATGGGAAATATAAGATCATGAATGACTCTGGTATAGAGATTGCATCAAGTACTAAGACTAAAGGTAATAACTTTCATCTGAATGTTGGGGACAAAATTTGCTTGATTGTTTAGATTGATGAAAGTTGGTTGTGGCATAGGAGAATGTGTCATGTTAACTTTGACAACATTATTAAGATTAGTTCTACTCAAGTTGTTAGAGATCTACCTATGATAGTGAAGCCTACTAATCTAGTATGTAAAGAATGTCAATTGGGAAAGCAAACAAGAATTTTATTCAAGAGAAAACTGTATACATCTAATGGATTGCTAGATCTTGTGCATAATGATCTATGTGGACCTTCTAGAGTAAGAAGCTGGCAGGGAGACATATACTTTATGTTGCTGATTGATGACTATTATAGGATGATGTGGGTCACTTTTCTAAGGGAGAAATCTGAAGCACTGGAGAAATTCAAAATATTTAAAGCTAAAGTGGAGACAAAGACAAGATTGAAGCTAAAGTGCCTAAGGTCTAAGAGGGGAGGAGAATTCATTTCCAGTGAGTTTAATTCTTTTTGTGAAGAGCATGGAATCCAGAGACAGTTATCTACTCCGAGAACCCCTAAGCAAAATGGAGTTGTTGAAAGAAAGAACATAACTATTTTGGATACTGCTATAACTATGATGATTGAAGGGAATTTCTCGCATATCTACTAGAGAGAAGCTGTTAGCATTGTTGTATACACATTCAACCAGGTGGATATAAAAGGTGATTCCGGTAAGACCCCTTTATGAGCTATGGTTTGGTCATGTTCCTATAGTTAGATATTTCAGAATCTTTGGAAGCAAATGTTATATCAAAAGAGATGAGGATATAAGTAAATTTGATGCAAGATGTGATGAAGGAATCTTTTTGGGATATTATACTAAGAGAAAATCCTACCGGTGTTATAACTAGAGACTGGGAAAGATAGTGGAAAGTGAAAATGTGAAGGTAGATGAGAGTCATGGGAAGGAAATTAGAGCATGTGGATATGAGTTTGATGATTAGGATGTTAATTCAGAGAAAGTGTAGAGTTTGAGCATGAAGCAGAGTGATCTGGTAGAGATAGAAATAGTGAATGTTGATGTTGGTGTTGGTGAAGAAGTTCAAGAGCCTGAAAATTAGAATAATCAGAAGACCCCAAGGTATGTAAGACTAAATCATTCAGAGAATTAGATTATTGGTGATAAAAATAAAGGTGTGATGCATTTCTAAGATTGAGCCTAAAGATGTTGTTGAAGCCTCCAAAGATGTAAATTGGGTCAAAGCTATGAAAGAAGAGTTAGATCCAATTGAGAAGAACAAAACATGGGAACTTGTTCCTAGACCTAAGGACAAGAACGTAATTGGTACTAAATGGGTGTTTCAGAATAAGATGAATAAAGCTGGAGAAGTTTTCAGAAACAAAGCAAGACTGGTATGTAAGAGATATTTACAAATAGAAGGTATTGATTTTGAGGAGACTTGCTCCAGTAGCTAGAATTGAAGTTGTTAGACTATTTCTTGCAGATGTTGCTCATAAGAAATTCAAGGTATATTAGATGGATGTGAAGTTAGCCTTTTTAAATGGCGAACTAGAAGAGGAAGTCTACATTGAGCAACCAGATGTATTTTCATTGACAGATGAAGAAGACATGGTTTGCGAATTGAAGAAAGCATTGTATGGACATAAACAAGCCCCTAAAGATTTGTATGATAGATTGGACAGGTATTTGATGAAGTTGGGATTCTTTAAAGGTACTACTGATAGTAATATGTACTTTAAGATTGATAATGATAATATTTTGATTTTTCAAGTCTTTGTTAATGATATTATTTTTGGAGGAGATGATGATTTGAGTAAGATGTTTGCTAATGATATGCAAAAAGAGTTTGAGATGTCTATGATAGGTGAGATGAAGTTCTTTCTGGGATTGTAAATTTCACAAATTGATAAAGGCATTTTCATATCTCAATCTAAGTATGTGAAGGAATTGATGAAGAATTTTGGGTTAGATGATTCTAAACCTATTGGAACTACTATGGTGACTGGATGTAAGATGACAAAAGGTGATGAATCTTCGAAGGCTAACTAGACTTTGTATAGATCTATGATTGGTGGATTGCTATATTTGACTTAGACTAGACCTGACATTATCAATGTTGTATGTCTTGTTTGTAGATTTATGGTTGAACCTAAGGAAAGTCATGTTACTGCTATAAAGAGGATATTCAGATACTTGAAGGGAACAATTGATTATGGTTTGTGGTATCCGAAGGAAGATGATTTCACTTTGAATGCTTACATTGATGTTGATTGGGCAGGTGATGTTGATGACCATAAGAGTACTATCGGTGGAGCATATTTTTGGGAAAGAAATTGGTTGCATGGACAAGTAAGAAGCAATATTCTATTTATTTATCTATTGTAGAAGCTAGATACATTGCTACTGCTAGAAACTATACTCAAGTACTTTAGATGAAGCAGATGCTGAAGGATATTAGAGTTGTTTATAATGAGCCTATTGTTATATATTGTGACAATTCTAGTGCTATCAATATTTCTAAGAATTCAGTGTTGCTTTCTAAGACAAAGCATATATCAATCAAGTTTCATTTCTTGAGAGAGAAGGTGAATGAAAAAGAAGTTAGATTGGAGTATGTATCTACATAGGAACAAATTGCAAATATATTTATCAAGCCTTTGCCTGCTGATATAATTGTATATTTGAGAGAGAAGTTAGGGGTGATCACCCCTCCTACTTTGAACTAGATGCATTGAGCTACATTGGTCCGGTGGAATTCATTGTCTTATCCTGTTATCTGGGTTGATGAGTGGGTGATGTTGCTCTGGTGGAGTAGTCAGTATATTGTTTAGTTGATCAAATTTATAAGTTTATCCTAAGGGGGAGATATTGTGTTTCTGTAGAGGGAGAGATGTATGAGAGAATAATGATTTGTATGTGTCTTTGACATTGTTGTCAAAGCGGGAGAGATGCATGTGAAAAACGGTCTTATCTTTCTATTGCAGATGAGCTATGTATGTATGATCTTAGGGGGAGATTGTTGGATATTAGAGTTGTTGGAATGTGTTGTTGTCATTGATGTCAACATATTCATGTGTCAAGCAGAGAATTGGTGTATTGCAGATTGTTGGTTTTGGTGATCTGTTGCAAATGCATTGATGCAGTTTATTTCATTTTGAGATATTTATCTCTAGTTGATTCAATTTGAGTTTCATGATTCTATGTGGAGATTTGGTCGAGTTATGAGGTTCGACATGTGGATTGGTTTTTCAGTATTCTATGTTGCAGAGTTGTGGTATTGATTCATATCACAACATAAGCATTTGGAGATGCTATTCTTTCAGTTAATGTAATCTAGATTGTTGTCCGATATTTGTAAGGCAGCAAGCTTTCCCAGGGTTGTAGCCCTTTTTTGTTTTAACAGTGAGCTCTAGGTAGTGTGCTTGAATGCATGTGCATTTCCCATTGTAATATTTTTACATACTGCTGCAGAGTATCATCTTATTGTGGGTAGGTTCCCACTATGGTTTTTCCCTTAATCATGTTTTCCACGTCAAAAACCCATGTGTTATGTTTGTTATTGATGTGGTGATTATTTTTGTTATTGTTGTTCCAAATCAGATCTGAAGTTAAAGTTAATTTGATTGAATTTGGTGAAAACTGATTCACCCCCCGTCTCAGTTTTCTTGCTTCTTTGCTACCAATAGAATGAAGGGGCCCACACAATCACAACTCGACATGAAAGGGCCATAGATAAGTTTCCACCTATATACCTACATGCACTCGAACAAAGTGGGCCCCATTGTCGAAGATCAACCAAAAGTCAAAATTGAGAATAAAATGACTTTAATTTTTTTAGTCGGACGCGATCACATGATATAAGACATGAGATTATTGGTGGATTCCACATTAGAGATAGAAGGATCAGGAGAAACACAAAATTAGGAACAAAAGCGATACACTTCCACCTTTTCAATCGGGTGTGATAGGCTGATAAGAGACTTGGCTAGGCCCCACATGGAAACCTATTATCACCAGATTGTTAAGAAAGGTTTATGGTTGCACTGAAAAGCTAGTTTGCCAGGATATCAAGGTGCTAATAAAGAAAAAAGCTATATTGTCGAGCTACCATCTCACACTAAAACAAGGGCTATATCGTCGAGATCAAAACATAGTCACATTGAAAGAATGCATATCAGTATAACAATGAAGCCCCATAGGAGATAGATGGGGTCTTAGCGAAAGAACATGTCTCATCAACAAAGATATCTGTCGATGAGACAAAATTTATCTCACTAAAAGCTGCCAACCATGAGAATTTTCAATGGATTTCAACCTGCAGGATTCCTGAAACAATTCTAATGGAATAAGCACATTGTGAGATCAATGTAGGACTTGAAACCACCCTATTACACCTTTGCAATCACCTTTGCAATTCATTCCACTTCATCTGCAACCTACAAGTTTACCTAGTTGACTTCAAGGTTGACATCAATGAAAAAATTTGCCAACAACTTCTTTCTTGGTACAAATGCAAGTAACACTGATAGTTTGTTCTCTCAAAATGAGTCACCCCTGTAGAAGTTTAAAATCAATGTGATCCTCTTATGATTATTTTCCTTATTAATGGTAATTCTATAAGGAGAGGTTTAATGGATAATTTATTGGGTCTTAATTTTTGTATGATTGATTTATTGTGTACAACCAAGGTGGATACTTCTCTTATTCAACATGATTCTCTTTCTATTTGTGGCTTTGATAATGTTGGTAAGAAGACCGTAGGTAAAATTACCTTGCCTATTAAGGTAGGTCCCATTATTTTACCTATATCTATCCATGTCACGCTCAATATTATTACATATAAAATTCTTCTAAGTATACCTTGGATTCATGCTACATAAGTGGTTCCTTCTACTCTTCATCACAAAAACAAGTTTATCTATGAACTTTGTAATTTTTCAAGTGGAAATAAAATCTCAATCTCCAATTTCTTCAATTATTTCTCTAATATAAACTAATTAACTAACCCCTACTCCTGAAGAAGTACTCCTTGAGGATTATTGGGGATTATTAGACTTTACACAATTATTTATTGGTTAATACAAAATTCTTAATCTTTAGATTCAAGCCTCAAAAGATCCTAGTCTGTCATTTGTTCAAGCTTCTTTTAAATATAGTCCAACCTCTTATTTTAAGACATGTCTAGATTTTGATTGAGGCTCTTTAAATTTTAATCCAATTCAACCTAAGGGTGAACCCTCTCCTAACATTTCAATACTTACTAAAACTCCTACACTTCATTTGGGAAAACAATATGGAGTCCGTTTAAAAATTATTTCTAAACATGGATACAATGGACATGGTTTAAGATGTATACAATAAAATACTAAGGTTCACAAGAAATCTACATCACACTTCTCTAAGGAAGGTCTAGGTTGCCAACGTCTTGCTTTGTCGACATCCCCTTACCCATTTTCTAGTGCATCCATTTCTTCTTCCAAATTTTCATTACAAAAAGATAATATCTTGTCTAACCTTATTCAAGAAAATTTGATTACCCTTTTGGCCCAAATGAAGGATAAAACATAGGCAAGATCTTGAGAATTCCTCTTTTTGCAAGAATCATCAACTCCATGGTCATTCCACTAATTAATGTCAAGATTTGCATACTAAAAATCAACAATTCATTGATTTTGGTATCATTCAAGTGATGAGTGAAAATGAGTAGAATTTTTATAATCATCATTCTAAATTACATCTAAGTTCCTATTATGTTGCTCCTCACTATGTGATATTGGAAGCTTGCCTTTTAGGGGCTTATTGTCATTCATTGTGGTATAATTTTAGGTGCAATAATACTTGGTGAGAAACATAATAATATTTGTCTCTATTCTTGGGGGAAAAATGGTTTTTCAATCATTCCAAGTATTCGTTTTTCCTTTGTTGATTTGCATCTTTAATTATTTGATGTCCTTTTAGGCATATAATTATCCTTCATGCACACACTTGTGTGTTCCTTGGTTAGGAACTATTCTTCCTTGAAATGATATGTCTTTTTTGAATTATCTCTCCTTAGTGAATGTGTGCAATCCTTCATCAAGAATCCACTTTTTTATAGCAATAGGGAAGGTGTGTGTTCTTAGTATCCTTCCTCTTTCAAAGATGTCATATTTATTAAAGATCTCCTCCCTCCTCAGAGGTATAAATCTTTAGGTAAATATATCTTCCTCCTTTCACTATTCATCGCTTGGAAAGATACTTTTACACTTGTTTCAAGCTATTATTTTACAATTATTTATTTCTTGCTTCAAAAGAGTTGTGCCTCTTTAGCTTGGATTTATGTACATAAATTCTTAAAGGATATCTCCTTGGTTTTGAAGGGGTTTATCCTTGTTTTTTATTTATATCTTAAGACATCGACATATGTCTATATTCACATCTTAAGGGTGTAGTGCCCTGCCAAGACAACCTCGAAGGAATAAAACTAAAACACTAGAAAAGAGTGCAAACAATTTTTTAAAAAAAAATTATTTAGTTTAATGATAAATTGAGTTAACATTAAGTTCAGATTACACAGTGGAAGACTTAACTAACACCTAAGGGGTTTCCCAATGTGGTTACTTGGTTCACCACTAACTCAACTCACGCTAAATACTCCAATTAAGTTGATTAACATAATAACATAATTATACTTAATCAATGGTTAAATTTATTCGATAGGTTAAAATATAGATAACATGATTAAGTTCATTCATTACAATTTAACTATACATTACATCCCATCTTAAATTAAAACATATTCCATACATGCTTTGTTTGCATTATAAGATAATAAATACTTTGCATTTCACTAAACCCACATCCTTCATGATCCATATTACGACATCTAATTAGATAACTTCATACATGCATTTAAGATTAAAATCATCTAATCTACATTTTACATTTTAACAATAATGCCATTCATACATCCAAAATAAAAAGGAACCAGATGAACACATACACCACACAACACCAAAATGATATTGGAGTTCAACCCTAATGGGCTACATCTCTGGGTCTGCTTCAACTATAAGACTCCTCTAATAAATAATAGGGTGAAGAATACATAAGGTTCACATCAATTACATCCTGCCATCAAGGCGTATAAAAACAAATAATACATATGTCCCCATCATTACATCATGTCATCAAGGCGTACAAAAACAAATAATACATATGACCACATCGGTCCAAAAGATTCAAGAATGATCCAAGAAGAAGAAAGAGGATCCATCTGAAACATGAAATGGAGCAAATACAAAAGAACAACTGGAGTAGCAGCGAAACTAAATCCTTGCAACCCATCATAAGAAACTCATGGTCTAACATGAATATTAGGTACTCTCAAAGGCATAAGCAATCAGATATGACTCCATAATAGTGCTCCTAGCGAAAACAACACAAACTGCACACTAGTGAACATAAGGGACGAGTGTCATCACATAGCTTGGTATGGTTACCCTGGCAGGCCTCCATAGGTCTCAACCCCCATCCACTAGGTTACCCTGGCAACCTCTCCCGAACTTTCGGCCCCATCCAAATCTCATGTGGACCCAAACATCCTTTCATGAAGACAAGGTTGTTGATTTTCCATTTCAGGCCTTCTCACTGTGTGTGTGAAAAAGTAAAATAAGTCTATAAGTTGTAAGACACAAAACTTCAATTAAGTCATTACATGTATGGTTAGATAGATATAAGCATGAATAATAAAACCATAACAAATCAACCAATTTCCTTCTAAAAGATACGAGTATAAGATTGCTCTCAGATTTGTATAAGTAATACCAGTGACTAGACTACACCAAGATGAAGGATTTAATCTATATGAGCATGATATTAAGCTAAATAGATGCAAGATTGATGAAAGATGGATGAGTAGTAAGCTATATGAATTCAAACAATCATGAAATATGCAAAAAGAATTTAAACTAAAATGCAATAATCTCAAAAAGCAAGCACAATATCTTCAATGACTCCAGAGCAAAAACTATATAATAACAATAAATCTCCAGGGTCTTTTGAATGAGAAATGAAGACTAAATTTATAGAGAATCACAAGAGAGATCAAGAAAAAGAACAATTTAAGATAATTGAGATAATTGAGAAATCAAATTCAGTTAACCTTGAGATAAATTCCAATTATAGTTGAATTGAAATGCATTCAACTTATAAGTTTGAGTTTGCATTAGAAATATATTTCAGTTAATTCCATGCACTTGAGATAAAGATAGGTAATTATTTGATTTATTAAAGAAAAGAGTCTTTTCAATGCAACCAAACTTCTTTTCTCAAAGGCTTTGAGTTCCAATTTTAGAGAATGATTAAATTCCTTTTAATTGTTTTTCTGATTTCAAGTTCTCAATTTAGAAGAAGAAATAATATCTCAAGTTTGATTTTTCTCTCAATTCAATTCATTTATTTTATTTTCAATTTAACTCTTGCTTTGTAATTAATTCCTCTTTTGTAATAAATTAATTCCTTTTTTATGATTAAAGGGCAAATTTATTAATTAAATAAATATGCTAGGATATTTAATAAATTAAATAGGATAATTGATCAAAATGATTTTCTTGGAATGATTTAATTAATTAAATAAATATTAAATTAATATAGAATAATTCACTTGCCATGTAATATTTGATGATTAAATAATTAATTAATAGTGTGCTCAAA
This sequence comes from Cryptomeria japonica, assembly GCF_030272615.1. Classification (NCBI taxonomy): domain Eukaryota; kingdom Viridiplantae; phylum Streptophyta; class Pinopsida; order Cupressales; family Cupressaceae; genus Cryptomeria; species Cryptomeria japonica. Next base: position 368,047,608 of record NC_081412.1, read on the forward strand.
GTTGATTTAATTGTCTTTGGTTAGGACCTTGGTGATGTTGTCGAGATTAGGGGTCCATGGTCTAGATGACCAATTTTAGGGTATTACATTTGCCCCTCTTTGAATTAATGTGTGAGTAGCGCATTGGTTCAAAGAATAGTTGATGTGTCTAGGAGATACCAGTTCTGAACTTGATTGATCACGAACCAGATGAAGAGTGAGGTGTTTAGCTAGATTTGAAGCGATGAAGCTAAAAAAAGTTGATTAAAGCGATGTCGATCTTGAACTTGATTGAACTAGGACTAATGAAGAGCGAAGATACCGAACTTGAACTTGATTGATCAAGAAGCGGATCTTACTAATCTAGAACTTGATTGAACTAGACACAGTGAGCGAAGATACCGAACTTGAATTTGATTGATCAAGAAGAAGTTCTTATTGATCTAGAACTTGATTGAACTAGATACAATGAGCAAAGATAAAATCAATCTTAAACTTGATGGATCAAGACAAGATGAGTGAAGATAAAGTGTCCAGCTTGATTTGAAGTGATGAAATTGAACACCTTCTTAGATTGAGCATGTGATCAAAGATACTCTTTAAACTTTTGATTGAGTTTAAACAAATAATCAACTTGATGAAAATCGATGAAGCTGATTAATGTTAATAAACTAATTCAGATGAAGGAAAATATCAGCTTGATTTGAAGCGATGAAACTGATATGCCCCTAGCGATTGATTCGATTCAGATGATCGAGAGATCTCAATTTGATATAAAGCGATGAAGCTGAGATGCCCCTTAGAAATAAGAATTTATTTGATTTTCTTTAGTTGAAAATATTTTTGCTCAACTTTTGATGAAGATTTGAAAAATTTATGGACTTTGAAGATGTGAGGTCATGAGGTCATGAGTATGCCCCCTCGGGAGTGAAATCAAAAGAGAGCGAGGGTACATGATTTTAGGCAATTGTTGGTGATGATAATTATTTGAGCACAAAGATTGAGGTGGAGGAATATTTGAAGATGTAGCGATGATTGATGAGAAATTGAGCGCAAATTGAAGAAAAGAATGAAAATTTGAGGAAAGCGCTAAGTGGTCGCAGTTGTGCGAAATTGACTAGAAGAATGATCTCAAATTTTGATTTCAATCACAAAAATGGACTCAGGATAGGCAAATTAGCTAAGGGTACAATTTTCATGTCCATCGGAACAAGTTGAAAAAATTAGGGTTTTGGCTATATAAGGGGTCAAAGTGTCATTTTTAATTCATTTTAACCTCTCCAAGTTTGAAATTTGAAAAAGCCTTCTGCGAAGAAAAATGGTCACTCTGATCCAGAAGCACCGATTTGAGTGCCAGAGACATCATAATCAACCTCGCAACTACGAGCCAGTGGTGAGTGACTAATTTTTAGCCCTTTCATTTCATCAATTTTGAATTTTTTTGTTGATTTTTTGAATTTTTAGTCTTGTTCAAGTTGGTCATTATCGTTTTATTGTGCGAGACGACATCTTGTGTCATACGACAAACTGATTTGTATTGTTTTGTCGTTTAAGTCCATTAGTTTTGTCATTTGGGACACCCCCTTGTGTCATTTGAGTTTTTGATGAAGAGACCATTTTGTCGTGCGAGTGCTTGTTTTGTATCGTATCAGAGTCTTTTGTCGTCCTATACCTATTTCTGACTCATACGAGTTTCTGCCCACATTGTGAAATGTCGTATGAAAAACAGTGAGCATTTTTAAAGGTGCAAACATGAAATTTTTATTTTGCAATTAATGTATTTGGATTTGCATGATGTTTAAGTTGTCTTATAGCATAATTTGAAGGACTTTCTGATGCTCTATTGTTTGATTCTTCTAGATTCAACTACCACATGTTCTTTTCAGATGTGTCTATCCACCGACTATGAGACTAGTGTGTGAGTTATCCGATATAGATAGAGCACATATTGATTTGTGCGGATTTACTCACCTTTTACACATGCTAGATATCCGTGTGAATCACAGAATGCTTACCACACTTGTTGAGAGATTCCACTCTGAGCATAACACATTTCATTTACCAGTTGGGGAGATGACCATCACTCCTAAGGATGTATATAGGATTATTAGGATTCCATTCGCTGGGGATAAGGTTGATTATGATTCGACACAGCGTGCTGGCTTACTAGCTCTAAGGTAGATTTTTCACGATGAGGACATCCTTACACGATCTATCAGTTGAGATGACATGATGACCAGGTACAGTGAGCAATTTCCATTGGCTTGTGTCTTAGCATGATTTAACAGTTTTTTCCTTATGCCAGACAGGGGACAACAGGGTTTCTTATACGGCTAGGCTAGGATGTTGTAGAGGCTTGTGGATCACCCTGAGAGATTAGGATGGGGTTCGTGTATTTTGGCGCACATGTATTGTGAGATGCATGAGATTGTCTATAGAGAGGGGAAGAGCATGGCAGTAGGGGTTTTGATTTTGCAGGTATGGGCTTGGGAGCACATCACAATGTGCAGACCTATAGTGGATGATGTTAGAGATCTGCAACAGCTGATTGTTTATAGATATTGTGGATACATTACTCACCCCATCTGGGCAAGACAAAGTACTGGAGACGGTAGCTAGATGATTTGATAGTTGTTGTATGGAGACCGTACAAGGGTCTGGAGCCTTGGGATGATTGGAGATCTATTCATGAATCATCCTCTCATCGACAAATCAGTAACAGTCATCAAGCGCTTTGTTGTTACTCAGGTGATGAGGTAGTATGGTAGGCCTCAGGGGATCTCATAGGAGTTTACTGTATATGCTTGTTATGTAGACGAGGAGAGGGGAGGATGGGGGCCTAGGTTATCATATGCCTTGGGCATGCAGGAGTTCACAGGGTTGCCACAGCTTAGGTGGGATAATTTGGAGGATATTGCAGATGCAGGGGTATTGCCCCAGTATAGGGATTGGTTCCAATAGCATCCATTCCCTAGATTCATAGATCCAGCAGAGCAGGCACCTCTGATAGAGGAGATTGAGGATGATGACCTCGTGCAGGCATAGGGACAGGGACAGAGGCAGGGAGGGAGAGCAGAGGCTTTGAGGCGGGCAAGTGGTGATCCTAGTGCTAGAAGTAGCAGAGAGGAGAGGGCAAATCCCTAGAGGTGATTGGTGTCAAATTCAATGGAGCTAGGGTGGTGGAGGGTGGAGGAGAGGAGGAGCGAGTAGCTCCTAGATAGGTGAGGCAGAGGAGAGATGAGCAGGGGGAGCTGGAGGTGGAGATGGAGGTAGAGATGGAGATGAAGAGCCTATGAGGAAGAAGGGAGCAACTAATGTAGCATGGTCGATGATAGCGTGATTAGTAGGTCTGCACTCATAGTTGACAATGGCTCAGACACAACTTGCAAAGCGAGACCGACAACTAGTGGACCTCAGAGAAGAGAGAGATCATCAGTTAGCTAAGGTTAGAGCTAAGCATGATCATCAACTAGTGGAGCTCAGAGCAGAGCATGATCGTCAGGTCACAAAGATGAGAGTAGAGTGAGACACTCTTCAGTAGGAGGTCTTACACCAAACTAGTCGGGCGGCTTATTATGTTGCGGCTTATAGCGTAGCAGTTCCTGTAGCGCAGCAAGTTTTTCCCTATTCCTAGTATATGGCTCGATCTGAGGGACCTCGAGCACCAAGGCATGATGTCGGTCAGCAGGCTCCACCTCCTCCACCACCTAGTGATGAGGGAGAGGCCGAGAGTTATATGTTTTGTAGCTCTTAGATTTTTTTAGATACCCCATTTTTTGTAGCCCATACGATTCTTGCTCCAATGGGAGATTGTATATGATAGTTATATCACTTGTACCCCGAGATATTGATGATTATATATACAAGATCTTGATTTGATTTCATTGTACTTGTGTCAATTGATTTATGAGATGCTTTTCTATATGCTTTATTTTATATGTATGCATATCTTTTCAGTATGGATGTATGTAATGAAAATGAATATGAATGTTCGTTTTTGTTTCTTTTCATATGCAAATAAATGATGAAAAGGAGTAACCAGTAATGCAATTTTTTTAATTTTTCTATGCAATAATGTGAATGCAAATGAATGTATGAATCTATATAAGATGCATATGTATGCAACTAACATCTCAATACACAAGTAATTGATCGAAGAAATGATGAAAAAGAGAGACCACTTAGCTTAGAAATGATGATACTTCAAACTCTCATTCAGAAGATAAAGAGATCATTGTTATCATGCAGAAATCACTCGAAATGCTGAAAATGCAGAATGAATGCAATTTAAACTAGTCACTGGATTTGGAATGCTTAATATTCATCACTGAGCATTTACAAATATAGTAGGCAGATTAGAGTTGCTTCCTTTTCATGTACAATATTAATTATCTTATCCGCAAGGACCCTTTTTTTGTTCATATCCTTGGACAGATTACGCATGGACCCAGATTGCACATTTAAAGAAATTCCCTCAAAATAGACAAAGAAATGATGCCAACCTCCCTGTAGCATACAAATAAGCGAAGTCGAGGTATGTGTGGTGATTTCACCTTGATGTGAAGGCTCTTATCATAGACACCCAACCGATTAGATGTTTCCAGATCATCAGAATCATTCCTACAAGTAGAAAACAAAGAAAATATTATGCCCCCAATCCTTGCTCCTCTTAGTCAAGATAGACTTCCTTGAGTTACTCAAAGGGAATAATAATTAAAAACCAATATAAAAGACAACACACAAAGAAATATTTCATGCATATCTCAAACTGGTTAGTGATTGTTTTTAGTAATGTTGTTTTGCTTGTGTACTCAGTGATAAAACTCTTTAGTAGTTAGGTGACAGGTGACTGACTCAGATTGGATGACCAGGAATCACTGACAGAATGATGACTTGGTTGATACTGCTTAGGACATGTAAAATGCTCAGTCGATTTCCCTAAGACTAGGACATTGATCAATTTCAAGCCATGAGGGTTCTAAAAGAACCAGGATGTCACAAAAGTGACTAAAATATATGTACAAACAAAATCAAAGATGCATGAAAGTGGGAATGCCAATGTTGCATTGATAGATGGAGCGCTTGAGTACAAGAGGCACCTGTTTGCCAAGTTTCCACCTGCTTGGTAGAGATTTTTTTTCTTTTTTTCTTTTTTTTCTTTTTTTTAAAGGACTTTTTATGATTTTTATGGTTTTTTTAGTCAGGTGTACAGGTTCCTGGAGCAGAGAATACTAAGTGAAGAACTTTTTCAAATGGATGGTGTTAATCAGTTCACAGAGCTATTCTCCTTCCGATGTTGAGAGTTGATAGGCACTAGAGCCAAAGACCGTAGTAATGATGTAGAGATCCAGTCAGTTGGGTTCAAACTTCCCTTTGTTGTCTTGAAACTATTGATTTTTAGGATTTTCTCTCAGAACAAGGTCACCAACATGAAATTCTCATTGTCAAACCTTCTTGTTATATCCTTTAGACATTCTCTTTTGATACACTCTCAAATGATCAAACGCCACTTGCCGACATTTATCTAGCAACTCGAGTTCTCGCAATCTAGATATTTTGTAGTCTTCATTAGTACAAGACCTTGCAAAGAAACTCTCAAATATGGTATTTCCACTTCAATAGGTATACTGCTTCAGACCCATACACCAAAGAAAAAGGTTTTGCCTCAGTAGGTGTTCTAATACTTGTTCTATAAGCCCATAGTGCAGGATTGAGCTGCAGATGCCAATCCCTCCTAGATTTGTTCACTGTTCTATGTAAGATAGTCAACAGGTTTTTGTTAGATGCTTCAACTTGTCCATTTCCTTGAGAGTAATATACGGATGACCAATGTTGTTTGATTTTGAATTTCTCATAGAGCTCATCTAGATCTTTATTCTTGAATTGTCCTCCATTGTCAGTCATAATGGACGAAGGTATCCATACCTATAGATGATATAGTTAAGGATGAGCATAGCTACTTGTTTATCAGTTGCTTTGATGAACAGAACCTCTTCTACCCACTTAGTAAAATATTCAGTGGCAGTTATGATAAACTTGTGTTCGTTGGATGATGTTGGATATATTTGACCAATGAGATCAAAGGCCCATTGCTGAAAAGGCCAATGTGTAATGAAGGGTATGTGATCCCTTGTTGGAGCATGTATGAGATTCCCATGTAGCTGACACTTCTCACAAGTTTTAGAAAACTTTATAGCATTTTTCTCCATGTTTGGCCAATAGTAGCCAACCCTTAGTAGTTTTCGAGCTAAAGTAAGACCATTTGAATGAGATCCACAAATACCTTCATAGACTTTCGATAATGCACGTTGGGACTCTTCAGCTTCTAGACACCTAAGAAAAGTACTATCCAAACCTCGCCTAAATAGGTCGTTAGAGATGATGATGTACCATGAAGCATTTTGGATTAGCTTCCTTTTCTCATTATGGGTAATATTTTTGGGACAATTTAGTCTCATAGGTAAGAGTAAATATGATTGTAATGAGATGAGTCATGTCCAATAATAGAACAGACCATCTGGGACTCAGGAGAATCATAGGTAGGGTAATGTAACTCCTCCACTAGAAATTCAAAGTGAAAATTAGATTCTTGTAACTCTGGTATGGATACCAAGGGGGCCATAGCATCTGCTGCTCTGTTTACGGATCTAGGGATCTACTGGAATGATACAAAAGTAAAATATTTCTTGAGATCATCCACCATTCTCTTATAAGGCATCAGTTTCTCATCTTGACTCTGATATGTATCATTAATTTGATTGATGATTAGCTGAGAATCTCCATAGACGTGTAATTCCAGAACCTTCCATTTGATAGCCAGCTTGATCCTTTTTACCAAAGCTTCATACTCTGCAATGTTGTTTGTGCAAGGGAAAATAATCTTGTAAGCCTTTGGGATTGAATACTTTTGAGGAGTAATAAAAAGAATTCCAGCACCAGAACCATTTTGAGTGAAAGACACATCAAAGAACATCTTCCATGATTGTTGAGTAAGGTGCATTATTGATTCATCTGGAAATTCTATATGCAGAGGTTGAGTGTCTTCAAGTGGAGCATCAACAAGTTGATTTGCTAACATGTAGTGTCTCAATTTTTGTGATGCAAAGACTAATGCCAAGCATGCTTTTTCTATTATGGTATAGTTCATTTCATAAGACACCAATGTTCTGCTGATGTAATATATAGCTCTCTCTTTTTTATTTTCATCCTATTGTGCCAGAAGTACCCCCAATGATGAATCAATAACTGATATGTATAAGATTAATGGTTTACCCTAAATTTGGTGGAATCAGTATTGGTGAATTGGACAGGTATTCTTTGATTTGTTGAAGGTGTTGTTCACATTCCTGATCCTAGTTGTAGATTACCCATTTCCTTAATACTTTTGTGAAAGGTTGAGCCTTGTCTGCTAGCTGAGAAATAAAGCATCTGATTGACTAGAGACATCCTTGTAGACTTCTCATTTGACTGATATTCTTTGGAGGTGGCATTTCCATTATAGCTTGGACCTTCTTAGGATCAACCTCAACTCCTTTCTTTGAAATGATGTAACCAAGTAGTTTACCAGATGTCACTTTGAATGCACACTTTTTAGGATTTAGCCGAAGCTTGAATTTTGTTAGAGTATTTGGGTATTTACTTGATTAATTAAACATTATTTGTTTAATTATTTAAGTTCCCTTTATCTCTTTTACACTTAAGCTAACTTAAGGTGCATATAATTAATTATTATGTGCAAGCCTAGGTTTTCCCTTTTAGGGTTTCTTGACCTATTAAAGGTTGAGTTCTTTCTTTTCATTATATGAAGAAGGATTATTATTGACAATACTTTTTGGAGATTATTGAGCTCTCTCTTTTGAAACAATTATTTTCAGTGTTCCTGTCCTTCTCCCACTTTTGCATTATGGGGAGGTTTGTCCTGTTGGTTCTAATGCTTCCGTGGTTTGATTGATCAGCTCTTTAGGCTTTGGTTTCTCATGCCATCTGTATCTTTGAGTTCAGTTTTTTCCTTGTTTGCCATTTGATTCGAGTAGTTTCATTTGAGGGCACTCATACAGATTACAATCTTATCTACCTGGTCATGTTCTATTCCAGTGGAGGTTCTTCAGATCAGCAGTTATTCTTCAATAGAGTTTGCAAGTTCTTCATGCTTCAGTGGTGTTCTTTTCCATCTCTTTTTGGAGTAGAGTTTTGTTCCCACGTGGTTTTCTCTATTTCTCCAATTCATAGAGATTTCATTGTATTTGGGTACCTGATCAGGCCTTGTTACCAGGACCCATCTTTATTGCTTTCAGTAGCTATTCTAGGTTTTAGCTTCTCCCTAAGTCTAGCTTAAGGGGGGGTGTTAGAGTATTCAGGTATTTACTTGATTAATTAAACATTATTTGTTTCATTATTTAAGTTCCCTTTATCTCTTTTACACTTAAGCTAACTTTAGGTGCATATAATTAATTATTATGTGCAAGCCTAGGTTTTCCCTTTTAGGGTTTCTTGACCTATTAAAGGTTGAGTTCTTTCTTTTCATTGTACGAAGAAGGATTATTATTGACAATACATTTTGGAGATTATTGAGCTCTCTCTTTTAAAACATGTTTTTCCTGTGTTTTTGTTCCTTTTATGATTTGCTTCCTTGCTTCTCCTTGTAACGGGTTTTTCAGCTTGTAGAGATCATTTGGGCTCCTATGGTGTTGTATTTTCTCAACTCCTATAAATTTTTCCATTCTATCTACTATAAGGCCTAGCTCTTGAATAGGTGTGTATCTCTTCATAGTCTTCACTTAAGTGTCATCAACATAATCTTCCATATTCTTATTCATCATATCATGAAAGATAGTAGTTACTGCTCTTTGGTAAGTTTCTCCTGCATTCTTTAACCCAAATGGCATGACGTTCCAATAGAAGGTTCCCCATGCATACGTGGGAGCTACCTTTTCTTGATCCCCAGGAGCTATTTTGATCTAATTATAACCGGAGAATCTATCCATTAGTGAGTACATCTCATATCCAGCAGTCATATCCACTATCATATCAATGTTAGGAAATGGAAAATAATCTTTTGGACATACTTTATTGAGATCCCTAAAGTCTATGCAAACCCTAATAGATTTGTCTGCCTTTGATATGGGTACTATGTTTGAAATCCATTCATCATAGTCTATAGCTTTGATAAATCCAACTTTTAACAGTTTTTCTAGCTCAGCCTTGACTAGCAGTGCCACGTGACGGTGCATCTTACAGAGTTTTTGCTTGACTGGTTTAACTCCTGGTGTAATAGAAAGACGGTGCATGATAAGATCAGGATCTAGACTCAGCATATTATAGTATGTCCATGCAAAGTTGATCTTTTTTTCTAAAAAGAGGTTGCTGAAATCTTTCAACTCTTCTGCTGATAATGATTGAGCTAAGTGGATGATATGTGGTGTCTCTTGACTCCCAATATTTATTGGCTGAGTTGGTTCAATCAATATAGAAGACCTTTCCTAAAAATGACTTGGTAGTATATCAAGTATCTCACCTTTAGGTGCCTCAGAGAGGTTTTCACCCTTAGGTACGTCCTTTATTTTTTCTCTTATTGATTTTGACACTGCCACAATGTGGTTTTCACCATCAGATCTTTTATTTTTCTTCTTTTGATTTTTGTGACTAAGATACTTGATATCTATTTCAGTCATGTTCTCACTATGTTTGCTGGTGGAAGAGTCCATTGGTTCAACTGCATTGAGGTAGTAGGCTAACGTATAATCATTGGCAAAGATAGGAACATTCATAAGTTGGTTTTGGAGAGTACAGTCAATTAGTTCAGGATGTACCAAAGATAAAGTTTGGATAGGTTCAAGAGAGTTCACGGTATTATCATCATAACTTCGGACCGACAAGTCGAGTTCTAGAAGACTACCTTGCGTAAATGTCTCGAGACTAGGAATAGTTACAACATGATTATTGAAGTGCACACTAATATTTAGTTGACCAAATCCAATAGACCTACTCATAGCACCATTTTCTACGCCAGACTGGACTACATAGCATGGTTCGACAGTAACAAGATCAGTAGATAAATTCCTAACATCCATGACAAAGGAGTCAAAGTTTGATGCTGAATAGGTATTATTGTCAATAGGACTGTTGTCAGAGTCATCAGAATCATAAGAGGAATTTTCTGACTCTTCTTCAAGTGATTGAGTGAATGTATGTATAGTGTCAATACCTACATCCTTGATCTTGCAAGTTCCTTCATGATTTGGTTCATTTATCACTTGTATCTAACATACCTATTGACATAACCTTGATCGTTCTATGAATTTATGTCTTCTACTCCATTCAACTTCTTCTGGACTAATGACTGGTTCTGTTTCTATAGCTTCCAATTCTTCTTGTGTAGTGCCATACCTGATTTGTTCTATCCTATTAGAGAGAGACATAGTAGGTAAAGAATTTTCTTGTGTCCTTCCTTCTTTCAGCTTTTGTTCATAGTCTGCCTGTCTTTTTAGTCTGATTTCTTCTATCTCTATTTGTAGCTTTAAGCGTATCAGTTCTTGAGTTTCATCTTTGATATCATTAGAATTTTCTAGAGTTTATCTGAGAGATGATTTGGACCGCATTCATACTCATTTGAGTCAGTTTTTGAATCATCCACTTGTTTTCTACCAGTGGATGTGACTGGAATTTTTAGTGGTGCAAAAAATTCTCTAATTCTTTCTACCTCTTCTCTCATATCCTTCGGGACTTCTACTCCTTGTAATGTTGTAGCCGATACCATTGGAACTTGAGTACTAACTATTTCCTCTCTCTTGATTGATAATTCTTTTTGTTCTTTTTCATACTCTTCTTGAGTCTGTTGAGTATTTACTTCCTGTGATAGTGAAGGTAGTGTCTTTTTCTTCCACTTAGACTTAGAAGCATGTTTTTGGTCTGATGTCTTTCTTGGATTGTATCCCAGTCCAGCTTTGTCATTTGTAGACTTTGTTTGTAGATAAATGGGTTCAATAATACCTTCTTGATTTTTGCCCAGAGGACCAATACCTGAATATCCCATGTGTTGAATCATTTTATATCCTAGACCATATTGTGTCGGGGAAATCTCACAATGTCTTACTTCTTTGTTTTCACTATCTTCTTTGAAAAGCCATTTGAGAACAATATCCTCTTCTATTTCATCTACAACGGAAGTAGAGGATTGTACAAAGAGACCATCATATATGACATTTGGAGCAGAAGTTTGTGGTTTCATATCCTCTGATGGTTTTCCTAACTGTCTAGGTGATGGAGGAAGAGAAATGAGTGAAAGTAATGGTTATATCTTGTATCCATCCATACCATTATCTGTGATTTTTAATTTCTTTTCTAAGTCCTTCATCAAGGTTTCTGAACTTTCAGCTGTAGAGGTTGCTCTATTATGAGGCACAAAGATATCAGCACTCTTTATCGATGCATTGCAGGGAGAGTTTGTATCAACAGGAATATTGACTTCAACCCCGTTATAAGGAAATTTTAAGCATTGATGATATGTAGATGGAACTGCCTTCATTTCATGAATCCATGGCCTGCCCGGTAAGATGTTGTATGACAGAGGAAGATCAAGCACCTAGAAAATAACATCCCTTTCTATAGGTCCTACTCTGATTGCTAATAGTATTAGACCTTTAGAGGTTTTTTCTTCTTCATCATAAGCTTTGATTGTTATTTTCTTAGTCGGATCAATGACATTTTCAGAAAAGCCCAGTTGTGTAAGCGGATTATAGGTACAAATATTCAACCCAACGCCTCCATCTATCAAAACACATTTAACTCAGTGTTTATGGATCATAGCTTCAATGTGCAATGGTTGGTTATGTGGGTGATTCCGCGAGTTGTCATCTTCTTTAGAGAAAGTAAGATAACGAGGCGAAGTCAGGTGACCCACCATAGATTGAAACCGATCAATATCTAAATCTTTTGGGACATTAGTTATGAGCAACGCTTTGTCTAGGATCTCTTTATGAGAAGAAGAGATTTTGAGCAATTCAAAGATGGAGATTTGAGCATTCGTTCTTCTCAGTTGTTTGACAATGCTATATCTAGAGGATGATGATGAAGTTAGTTGTTTAAATTTATCAAATGTTGTATCTTTTTGTTTGTTTGATGAGCTTGGTAGGTTTGACATCGTTTGAGTAGGAGTTGAAGAACTATCTCCTTGGAGAGTGACTTTCTTTTGAGCGCGGGTCACAACAATTGCATTTTGTGATTCATTTTATTTATCTTTGATTATAATCACATTGCAATATTCAGGTTGGAAAGACTCAATCATGTTGATCACATTGCCATTGTTGGTATAGGTGTAATTAACTTTGCACCTCCTTTTGACTTTGAGGAATCACCTTGTTCATAAATAGGTAAAGGATCTTTAAAATATTTGTGATCAGCATTAGTTGTGTGATTTCCAACAACAATTTTGCCAACATCAATGAGATCTTGAATCTCATGCTTAGGATTCATGCAATTGTTTGTGTTATGACATTTATTTCAATGGTAGTCGCAGTATTCATTTTCTGTCCACCATTTTGGTTTAACTTCCAGATCATATGGCCTAGAACTGTCTGGTAAGGTTATCAGATCATTTGCTAATAATGTTTTGAAAGCGGATTCGTATGATTCTTCCAGAGGAGTGAATTCACGTTTAGGTTTCGAAAGCCAAGGTTTCTCTTTAAACCACTCTTTTACTTTCTTCGGAGGATTTTCTGCAGCGGTTTCAGCTGCTTTGAGTCCTTGCATGCCACTAGCCAAGTTAAATATCGTGGATTTTGTTTTTTCTTTAATAGTGTTTGCCACTCCATCATTAACAATGTTTTTGTTGTTGTCTTTGCCATATTTCCAATATCTGTTCTTTTCTTTGGAAGTAGCTCTTGGTTATGTTTCTTTCCAAAGTGAGATACCTCCCTTCTTTATAAGCACATCTTCCATCCTGAGGGCATTATCTACCATTTTGTTGAATGAAGGATGTACTTGCATCTGGATACTGTATTTTAATTAAAGGATTAGGTTGTTGATGAAGATATCCATCTTCTCAGAATCTAGGATAGGTCGTGAATATTTAGAGAACATCTTTCTCCATCGTTGGAGAAAAGTGAGAAAGGGCTCTCCTGTTTTTTGTTTGGTATTGCAAAGCTCTATCATAGTGACTGGGTGATGAATGTTATAGGAGTATTGTTGTAGAAATAGTTGGATTAGTTCTTCAAAAGTTTTTATCCCCATAGGTAGGCTTGAGAACCATTCCATAGCTTTCCCTCCTAAACTTCTCGAGAAAAGGCGCATGAGATACGTTTTGGTCATGCATGAACTCCATACATAAAGCACAAAATTATCTGATATGGTCTTGGGGATCTGAGTTACCATCATATTTGTCAAATTTTGGGATCTCCACTCGTGAAGGAAATGGAGGCATGTGAATGTTTTTATCAAATGGAAATGGGCATATTGTGTCCAAAGAATATTGTTTTGGTGATTTATCCTTGTTTTTTTAGTTTTGTGATCTTAGTTTGTAATGCTTGTAATTGTTTGTTTACCATTTCTAAGGGTCTCTCTTCCTCTTTAGTGATGAGGGTCTCAATGTAATAACCAGTAGGAAGTTTAGTGCCTTGTTTTTCTAGTTCTAGAAAATAGTCTTCTTTTTCTCTAGCCATGATAACCTTCATCATTTTTTTGGAAATCTTTATCCTTTTGACATTAATGAATATCAGTTTCTAGAGGTTCAGAGGCTTCAAATTCACTTGATGAGGAATCACTGTCGGTATCATGGATATTGATATCATCATAAGTTTTGTGCTTAGCAGCTCGTCTTTCTTGTTTTGTTCCAGATATAGTGGGAGACAAGGGTTGATCATAAACTGGCATATCTGATGATGAAGGTTTATTAGTGAGAGAATCCTCTACGTAAAATGGATTATCTTTATATGAAAAGGATTGTCCTTTGCCTTGGCATCTTTCTTACGAGAACTTATGGTTTGAATAGGCATTTTTATTGACTGATGTGACCTAAAGTTGTTTGTGATGCAGAAGTCAAGATCAAATTTGGAGCTAGTTGTTCATTTAAAGTATCGATTGAGAGAAGAAACTAAGATTTAGTCTGGTTTTAGGAAAGATCTATCCCATGTTAGACGTTTATCTAAGTTACCTAGTTTGATTTAAGAGAAGTGACTAAGACTTGGTCTAGTTTCAGGAACGATCTATCCTGTGTAAGACGTTATCTAAGTGACTTAAATTTGATAAATGGTTGATTGAACTAGATGAAAAGACGATCGATAAAATAATACAACACAAATGGCAGAGGTACACTGTTTTGATCTGTTTATGCTCAGAATGATGATAACCAGTTTTATGCTCATTGTAGACTGTTTTAGGCAAGTTTGACTATTCTTGAATGACAAAATCAGAGATTCGTACGACAAGTTTTACAGGACCAGACAATAGTTTAATAGCTCCAAGACAATATTAGCAATATTTCATACGAGTTGCTTCCTATGACCGTATGACAGATGGGTAAGTCTAAAATGACAAACTGATGAAAGAAATTTTTTATCATACGACACAGGATCAAAGGTGAAACAACAGTTCCCTAAACAGGACGACAGTTTTTCAGGTCTCGTACAACATAGAATGTAGACTTAGACGACAGACTGTTAGATCGGATTAAATTTTGTATGACATAGATTTGTAACAAGATGATAAATCAGAAGACTCATACGACAACTTATTGGATAGAGACAAAATTTTTGATAGACCAAGTTTTTAATGACTGACGACGACTAGTTTTAAGATGGACTGATTTTTCTGGACAACTGAGATAGACTAGTTTTGACACAGACAGAGTTTTGACTAGGATAGACAAGTTTTGACACGGACAGTTTTGACTTCTGAGTTGTTTATTATTTTCTCCAGTTTTGGTATTTCAATTTCAGTTCAGGGATGAAAACACAGTAAACACACAATATGTATAATAGCTTCAATCACAGCATGCAAACCCTATGGAAATTGTTGAGAGAAGAAAACCTTTGCTTGTAGACTCAGGTACACACCCAATAGCTAATCAGAATACGGCCTTGAGTCTTATGTAATGGATTCTCAACGCTGTATTAGCCGACTCTAAATGCTAATGGGGGCATGAAATGACAAGTATCTTGGGAGAGTTACTATCTCTCTTTCACAAAGATTATCCCCCCTTTCGGAGGTGAATCGGGTAGCTTCTAATTTTAATTGGAACTAGTAAGGGATCCCTTCGACACATTGAGGTATAAACTCAATTAAGAGGTCTCCCGGCCTTGAAAACCAAGGTTTAATATACCCAAAGGTAAAGAGGAGAGCTATTACCAAGCACTGTCATTGACTTGATTTTCATCAAATCATGTTTATTTTATAGTGGGTTAGAGTGCTTAGCGTTTAGCCGTTCCCACTTGGGTCGTTCCCCTCTTACCGGCCATAATGGCTTCGAGTTATTAGCTCCTCAGGAGGGCAGGCCTGCTATAGATATACAAATCTCAAACTTAAAGAAAATGCCTCAAGCGTCTGGATTTCTGATTGTCTATACAGACAAGAGCATACTCTCCTACCTCTCAGAATTTTCTTAAAAAATGAAATACAGATTTGTTCTTTAGCCATATAGAAAGTTAGGTGCCTAAAAAAAAAATTTAATGAATACACAATGTTTGCTTGAATCTCCTCAGGCAACCTGCAAAGAAAACGAATCAGTAGTCATATTGTCTTTGTTTAACAAGCATATTCTTCGACAAGCGTACTTCTGCAAAAAATTGATTAGGCTGTGAAAATTTCTTAGACAAATGAACAACAAGCCAGGGTCAGCGTTAGTATGATGAAAATTGAATAAAAAAACTTTACGAATGAAATCTTCTTTATAACCTAGAAACACAGAGTATCGTACGCCAATTCTCATCGAATCGTATGACAATTCATACAATATTGCACAATATTTGCAGTTTGTCATTTGACACTATGGGAAAACTCGTACGATAATTCGTAGCAACTGTACGAACGAAAATCCAAAAAAAAATAAAAAATAAAAATCTGAAAAATAAGAAAAAAAAAAAGTTAGTCTTTGAGGCTGAAAGATGTAGTCCTCTACCCCATGGTGGGTGCCAGAAATGTGTGTGTGGAAAAGTGAAATAATTCTATAAGTTGTAAGACACAACACTTCAATTAAGTCATTACATGTATGGTTAGACATATATAAGCATGAATAATAAAACCATAACAAATCGACCAATTGTCTTCTAAAAGATGCGAGTATAAGATTGCTCTCAGATTTGTATAAGCAATACCAGTGACTAGAATACACCAAGACGAAGGATTTAATCTATATGAGCATGATATTAAGCTAAATGGATGCAATATGGATGAAAGATGGATGAGTAGTAAGCTATATGAATTCAAGCAATCATGAAATATGCAAAAACAAATTAAACTAAGATGCAATGATCTCAAAAAGCAAGCACAATATCTTCAATGACTCCAGAGCAAAAATTGTATAATAACAATAAATCTCCAGGGTCTTTTGAATGAGAGATGAAGGTTGAATTTATAGAGAATCACAAGAGAGATCAAGAAAAAGCACAATTTAAGATAATTGAAATAATTGAGAAATCAGATTCAGTTAACCTTGAGATAAATTCCAATTATAGTTGAATTGAAATGCATTCAGATTATAAGTTTGAGTTTGCATTAGAAATATATTTCAATTAATTCCATGCACTTGAGATAAAGATAGGTAATTCTTTGATTTATTCAAGAAAAGAGTCTTTTCAATGCAACTGAACTTCTTTTCTCAAAGGCTTTGAGTTCCAATTTTAGAGGGATTAAATTCCTTTTAATTGCTTTTCTGATTTCAAGTTCTCAATTTAGAAGAAGAAATAAATCCCAAGTTTGATTTTTCTCTCAATTCAATTCTTTTATTTTATTTTCAATTTAACTCTTGCTTTGTGATTAATTCCTCTTTTGTAATAAATTAATTCCTTTTTTATGATTAAATGGAAACTTTATTAATTAATTAAATATGCTAGGATATTTAATAAATTAAATAGGATAATTGATCAAAATGATTTTCTTGGAATGATTTAATTAATTAAATAAATATTTAATTAATATAGAATAATTCACTTGCCATGTAATATTTGATGATTGAAGAATTAAATAATTGTGTGCTCAAAGTTGATTTAATTGCCTTTGGTTAGGACCTTGGTGATGTTGTCGAGATTAGGGGCCCATGGTTTAGATGGCCAATTTTAGGGTATTACACTCACTGCATCCTGAGTCTGTACTAGCACTCATCCCATGTGTGAGGCACAATTATCTTACATAGTATTTTCATCTACCAATTCCTTAATATACTATTAAGTTATCACTTATTTAGACACACTTTCGATGGGTTACCTTACTACCACTTTGGGTGTGGCCCCGACTCGAAATCCACTCTCCTATATGACACTTAACCACAACTTAGATAGACTCCCAAAACCAAGGTATACACAAGAAATAGTACACAAAGTTCAATACGATAGGAAAGCCCACTTGGCCAAACAAGTCCTCACATGAGATGTACTAACTGACGATTCTTTGACTAGAGACATGACCAGTTACAATCAACCACATGACAACATCCAACACTCGCAATTAAGGACATGACCAGTTACAAATCAATCACATGAAAACAACCAATGCTCGCAATTAAGGACTTGCCATATTTTGAAATCAAATGCGAATATAGTAATTAAACACACATTTTCATTAATCTATAATGACATTCATTTTTCCATTCCGTTTAAAATATAAGTCAGCCAAGATTTTCTAATTCATGTATATTTCAATATACACCATAAAAAATTATCAACACCCCACGTTAATTTCCAAACCAAAACCCCATTTATATAATTATATTTATATGCTATACATATAAAGATATAATTTAATTTGTATAGTAATTAACTAAAATTGATATTTATTTTTTAAATAAAATCATCATTTCCATTCTTTTTCAACATAACTTATCTATTCTAATTTATCCAAATCACATATTTTCAAATATATGAAAATATAATTTAAAACTAATATTAGTAATTAATTCCAACATAAAATAATCATTTCTATTTTCCTCAAAAATAAATATCTAATTATATATATATATATATATAAATTAATAATTAATAACAAAAACTTTTAAATAAAATAAAATTTTAAAAAAATTGTGTTTACTTTTTTTCTTTTTTCTTTTATTAAATCATAGCCACCCACGTGGGCCTCCCTTCTAAAGGGATGGTTGTTGTGGGGACCATGACGTGGTCTCCCAACAGCCTGGGTTATGTGGAGACCACGCCATGGTCTTCACAGCCATGACCTCTCCCCATGATTTGGGAAAGCCACGACTCTCCCCAACCATGGGTCGAGGGCCATGGTCCTTCCAACAAGCCCCCTCCTCCCCCCCCCACACATTTTTTTTTGTTTTAAATTTTTGAAACAAATTTCTCCAATAAACACAAACTCAAAAATTTCAGAGTAAATTTCGAGAAAATAATTTTCTCCAGAATCCTTTAAACACACACACACACACACACACACACACACACACACACACACACACACACACACACACACACACACATATAATGAAAGAAAACCCCCAAACAAACAAGATAATCTCAGAAATGACAGAGAATTTGGAGCATGCAAATTTGGATTTGAAAATAACTAGACCTAGAAAACTAAAACTGGGAAAATTTCACCAGCATAATCCCATATTTGGGCAAATTAGAACAAATTACACACATTCATCCAGCCAATTTTGCCAAACACAAACTAATTTTACAATTTAAAACTCGAATTTGAATGCATTCATATGAAATTTTAAACCAAAAACCCATTGTGAACAGCCACACCCAATTTCCATTTGAGAAAACAAGAATTTGATTTGGAAATGGGAAATGAAATCAAGGAGGGTTTAAATCCCAAAATTTAACTAAACTCTTCCTATTCCACAAATTCAAGAGATTCTTCAAACATACACACATAGATTCTTCAAATCAACTAAGTTTCTTTAAAAATGAAGAAATTAGACAAGAATCCTACCTCTATAAGCAATCCTGGAAGTGATTTGGTGAAGAGCCCAACTTGCAAGCTCAAGAATTTCTTCCCCCAAAAATACCCCAAAATATTCCATCCAAAACAACTCCCCTCAAATTTCATGAAAACCTAGGTTCAAAGGAAATTTTGACCTAAAATCTATTTTTAGGGTAAAATTATTTTTAACCAAATTAAAAATAATTTCTAATTAAAATTTAACCTTCGTAAATGCTTTTCTTTTCTTCCTGATTTGCTCCAATAAATTAAAAGCTAATATTTCTATTTCAAAATGTTAATGAGGGTAAAATATTTTTATTTTCCAATTTCTAATTAACCTTTCTTTCAAAATGCATACAAATGAATTAATTCACAATTTAAAAATACAATAAATCAAATTTGCTAGAAACATGAATTAAACAATTTGATTTATTGATTAATCACCATAGGGGTCCTATTTAATTTAATCCCCTTTTATTTACCAATGCATAAAAACACATTTAATTTAATTAAATACTTAAGATTTAATAATTACTTTCGCAAACGCATAACACGCATAAAATAAATGTGTCAGTCCATATCAATATTCCAATTTAACCATTATAAGGAAGTAATGCATAACCACATACACTGAAACTTAAATCAAAGCATAACACATCCTAACGTATTATCTGAATAGAATATTCCAATATAATGTATCCACTGAAAAGTCAACTGAAGTCAAATAGGGTTTAAAAGGTCTGATTAGGGCAGGGGTACTACAAAGGGGGCATATATGCAACCTCCTTGTTGCTTGTTTTCATTTCAAATTTTGTATGATTTTCTTACATACTATGCTTTATTTGGTTATCCTTATTCATTTTTTGTCGAATTCCCTTACATACTATGCTATGTTTGGTTATCCTTATTCAAATTTTGTGAGATTTCCTTACATACTGTGATTTTTTAATTATCGTTATTGCAATGTCCTAGTAACATATTCTTTGAAATTGTTTGCCTTGCGACAAGAAAACTTTGCTTGGAAAAATATTTCTTTTTAATTAACACCAATCAATTTCCTTGCAGTAAGAAAACTTTGCTTGGCACCCCTTTTGCAAGATGAGTTGACTAGAATAACACAACTTGTATGACTATTTTGACTCTTCCTTTCTCTTTTCAATGGATCACCTAGCATAAAACAACTCACTAGCCATGGAGTCCATGTTTCTTTCTCTTTTCCCCATGAACCCATAGAATATTACACTTTGATAGCATTAGATAATGATTTCTTATACTCTCAATTGGTGTAAGTCCTTGTTCTTTCTATAAGTCCACTTGTGCTCTTGCAACAACATGTCAAGAATGATATTAGTGGTTGAGACATTTTGATGTCAAGGGCTCTTCAACTAGTTGACTTGGAACTTTTGTTTTTGTTTTGTTTTTTATTAAGGGAAAACAAGTTTTGAGGGGACCAGAAACCCCATACAACAGGTTTTGGAGGGACTCGAAACCCAATAGATTTTACCGAGATCTAGAACCCTACAAAGCAGGCTGCTAAAAGAAATAAATAATGAAAAAACACAGCCAAAACCCAGCAAAGATGACTAACGCCAGCAAACCCCAGCATAGCCACTCTACAACAAACAAAGCTACAACACCAAACTATAGCACGGAAGATTAATTATCGAGGGTATAACAAGCACCCTCAACCAACTTTCAAGGTTTTGAAAGGTACCCCTAACCTTCATTAACAACACCAAATTACAACAGATATTCATATAATTTGAATTTGGCCAGTAAGGGTTTTGAGAGGCTCCCTCAACCTTCAAACTGGGTTTTAAAATGGTACCCAAAACCAACAACCAAGGGTTTTGCCAGGCACCCTCAACCTTAAATGAAGAGCTCAGAACACCAAACACGAGACTTTCCCTTAACCAAAGACAGCAGAAAGACAGGTTGGGCCCTTTAAAACTATTAGCAACCGACCTACCTGTGGGATAATCCAAGAACTCACAACTAGAAAAATGGGGATAAAAGACCCCAAAAACCAGAAGGAAGAATGCCAAACCATGATACAACAAAAAGGATCTAGGCCAAGAGACTAGCTAGGAGTCTGGGAAAAAGAACTTCCAGACCCACCCACAGAGACACCTTTGAGAGAAGAAATGGGCAGCCATAGCTAGCAACAAGAGGAGCACCAAAAGTCAAAAATCCCCAACATTCGATCTCTCCACCTCAATAGGAAAGATCTCCACCTCTACAAGACGAAGAATGAGGCAGAAAGACAACAACCAAAGCTCTCTAGCAGCAAGCAGAAACTAGTCCTTTCCCCTCCACCGAATTTCCACCTCCATAGAAAATAGGGTCACCTCTAATAGACAATATAGGAGTTGAGAAATACAACCCCACAGTAGCCTAAAGATCTTCTACAAGCCAAATAACCTATTACAAGGAGAAGCAATGAAGCAAAATCTGAAGAACATACAAAACACAGGAAAAATATTCTCAAAATATGAGAGCTCCAATTCACCAAAAATGTATTGTAAAAAGATAATACAATGAAAAGAAAAAATAACCTCTAATAGGTCAAGAAACCCTAAAAATGGAAAACCCTAGGCTTGCACATAATAATTAATTAAAATAATTAATTATATGCACCTAATGTTAGCTTAAGTGTAAAAAGATAATTGGGAACTTAAAGAATTAAACAAATAATGTTTAATTAATCAAGTAAAGACCCAATTACTCTAACACCCCGCCTTAAGCTAGACTTAGGGAGAAGCTAAAACCTAGAACAACTACTGAAAGAATGAAAGATAGGTCCTGGCAACAAGGCCTGATCAGCTACCCAAATACAATGAAATCTCTATGAAACGGAGAGAAAGGAGAAAACCCAGTGGGAAAAAACTCCTCTCCAAAAAGAGATAAAAGAACATGCTGAAAGAAGAAGAAGGAAGGAAGGCCTCATAAAGACCCCCCAAGGACAACTTCCTTCACCCCAAGCATAGAGCGCAACTAAAGATAGCGCGGCGATGCAAAAGGTTTCGTGAAGATGTCTGCAACCTGCTCGGAAGTGGGAATGTACTCCAGAATGAGAACACCATCCTAAATCAACTGACAGATGAAATGCATGGGAAGCTCAATGTGCTTCGTCCACTGATGCTCTATCGGGTTGTGGGAAATATGAATAGCACTCTGATTGTCACACCAAAGAACAGTGGGACTATCAGGAGGAAAACCAAACTCAGTCATCAACTATCGAAGCTATAAGATCTCCTGACTAGCGAGCACAACAACTTGATACTCAGCCTCTGTAGATGATAATGCATGAGCAGTCTGCTTCTTGCAAGACCATGTGATAGGACCAGAGCCAAGACAGAAAACAAAGCCAGAAGTAGACTTCCAATCAGTGACATCACTAGCCCAATCTGAGTCAGTGAAGCCAACAATGTAAGGTTCCCCTGATGTATAGTGAATGCCATGAGAACTAGTGCCCTAAATGTACCTCAAAATATGTTTGGCAGCTTGCCAATGACTCTCATGAGGATCATAGGAGAATCAAGAGACAAGACTAACCGCAAAGGAAATATCAGGACGTGTGTGAGTCACATACAACAAACTGCCAACCAACTGCCTGTAAAGTGTAGAATCTACCGAAGGAGTGGGGCAAGTGGTGGTCAAAACAACCCTTGACTGAAATGGAGCAGGAGCAAGCTTGCAATCAAGCATACCGAAGCACTGAAGCATGTCAAGAGCATACTTCTACTGGTAGAGAGAGATCCCATCAGAAGACTGAATCACCTGTAGACCAAGGAAATAGTGCAAAAGACCGAGATCTGTCATCTCAAACTGATCCATCAAGGCATGCTGAATATGCTGAGTCATAGAGGATGAGCTACCCGTGATGAGAAGATCATCAACATATAGCACAAGAATCAAGATGTCACCCTCAAGAAGCTGAATGTAGACGGTGTGATCAGAATGACTGCAGGAGAACCCAATGGAGAGCAAGAAAGAGTCCATCTTCTCATACCAAGCCCGAGGGGCCTGTTTGAGACCATACAATGAACGTTGAAGTCTGCAAACCAAAGAACTATCCTGCACAAATCCCTGAGGTTGTTCCATGTAGAATTCCTCTTGTAGATCCATGTGCAAGAAGGCACTCTTCACATCCATTTGAAAAACAGGCCAACGTCGAGAAGCTGCAAGAGATAGTACAAAGTGAATGGAATTCATCTTGGCAATAGGAGAAAATGTCTTGGAGTAATCAATACCCTCAACCTGTGAAAACCCCTTCGCAACAAGATGAGCTTTGTACTTATCAATGGAACCATCAACAGCATATTTAGTGTGAAACAACCAGCGACACCTAACCACCTTTCTGCCCTTAGGAAGAGGATAGAGATCCCAAGGATGATTCCTCATCAAAGAAGAATACTCCTCCTCCATAGCACAATCCCACTCAGGGTGACCTGTCGCCTCTGAAAACTTCTAAGGATCATTTGAAATAGCATGACTCAAAAGACTAGAACCCAGAGTATGAGAACGAGTGCGATGAGTATCTGCAGGATCACCAGCCATAGGACCTGTCGCCTCAACAGTAAGGCGAGCCCACCTGGGCATCTGAGGTGGAGCAGGGGGAGGTGGGGATGGTGGAGGTGGGGATGGTGGATCATCAACACCATCATCAGAATCATCCTCAAAAAGATCCTGAAGGGGTGCAGAGGCCGGAGGAGGTAGAGGAGTAGACACTAGAGTCAGGGTATCCATTGTGGGAAGACACTCATCAAACTGAACATCCCATCGAAATAGGACCTCTCTGGAATCAAGATCAAACAACCTGTATGCCTTAACATCCTCACAGTAGCCAACAAAAATGAGTGGTCAGCTCTTCCGCTCCATGGCTTTCCTCTGAGCATCAGGAATAAAGGCCCATGCCTCATTGCCAAACACTCGAAAAAAGGAAACATCTGGCTTGTCATGAGACCAAGCTTCCTCAAGAGTCATATGTCGAATAGCCTTGTGAGGCATCTGATTCTGAATATAGTTGGCACAATTGATTGCCTCAGCCCAAAAAGATGAATCCATGGACCTGGACTGAATCATACAATTTGCCATCTCCCATAAAGTTATGTTCTTGCGTTCAGCAACACCATTCTGCTGAGGGGTGTAGGGAACAGTAAACTGATGTTGCAAACCATCCTCAGTGCAAAAATCTTTGAAAGCCTGATTCACATACTCCCCCCCATTATCTGTACGTATTCATTGAATAGAACAACCAGACTGCTTCTCTACATATGTCTTGAATATTCAAAATGAATCAAAGACATCAGACTTGTACTTAAGAAAGTACACCCATGTGCGTCTAGAGAAGTCATCAATAAACGTGAG
Source organism: Cryptomeria japonica (assembly GCF_030272615.1). NCBI lineage: Eukaryota > Viridiplantae > Streptophyta > Pinopsida > Cupressales > Cupressaceae > Cryptomeria > Cryptomeria japonica. The sequence continues at coordinate 368,072,049 of NC_081412.1, forward strand.
TACATACTTGGCCCCTGAAAAAGGAGTGGGAAATGACATGAGGTCACTGTGAATCAACTCCAAGGGAGCCAAAGCACGAGGGGCTCTTCCCATCGGAAAGGGATCTCTGTGAATCTTGCCAAGCACACAACCATGACAAACACCATCAGTGCAGGAAATCTGTGGGAGCCCAAGAACAAGTGCCTGTGTACTCATTTGCTGAAGATATATGTAATTGACATGGCCCAATCGCTCATGCCAAAGCTTACTCACTGAATCTGCATGTGCTATGAGAGATGAACTTGTACCTGAAGAGGGCTCAAATTCATCAAATCTGTAGAGACGAGATGCAGAATCCATACTACCAATAGCCACAACCAAATCGAGGTCATGGAAGTCCCGAATAGCCACATCATGTGGTGAGAACTCAACTGTCTTACCAGAGCTAGAGTGGCAAATCTGATAAATGGACAAGAGGTTCGTCGAGATGTCAGGGACAACCAGAACATCCTGTAGAGTACCCCCATCCAAAGAGATAGAACTTGAACCCAAGACGGAAAGCTAAACTAAGTCACCCACTGCAATCTGTGAAATAGCACAAGAGGCAAGAGAAGTAACCAATTGCTGAGTGTGTGTCATATGGTGAGAAGCACTAGAATCTAGAATCCATGTGGACCCATAGGTCGAAGCTGTAGCAGTGAGAACATGACCTTTCCCTGTTGAAGGAGAAGACGCCAGAGGTGAGGAAATGTGATGCTGCTGCATGGCTTCCTCTAAAGCCTCTAATCATTTCCAACACCTGAAAACTGGATGTTCTTCCTTGCCACAAAAACTGCAAATGTCTGATGATTTCTTCTTAGTCTTGGAGGAAGACTCACCAGACTGTGAAGATTTCCCTTGTTTAGGAGGAAATGGTTTTGAATCAGACTTAGGAGTAGGCTTGGAGGAATTCTCACTACCTGCAGAAGGCTTCTTCGGCTTCGGTTTCTACTTTTGTTTCTCCTTCTCCTTAGAGGATTGAGAAACCAATGCTTTGTTCTTGGAGCCTGAGAGTGTATCCAGCTGAGAAAGATGAGACTGCTCATGAGACAATCACTCACAAAAGACATCAAAGGTAGGCATTTTGAAACGAGTACCCAAGCCATCCATGATGGAGTAGAAAGCAGAGGCAAAAAACTGAAAGTGGCCCCGAAGCTTCGAAAGAATCAAATGAATGCACTCTGTATCAGTCTTGTTCTTCCAGTCTTGAATTTGTTCAAAAAATACTCAATAGTGGGAAAGGAATCAGGTAACAAAGAAGTCAACTCTGCCTTAATCTGTAATGCCTGAATCTCATTGACCCTCCCGAAGAGAGAATCAAACTTCAACCACATATCTCAAGGAGTAAGCAACTCATCAAGGTGAAACAGAAGACTGTCGGAGACATGCAAAGAGATCAAACCCATGGCCTCATCCAGCTTGTTCCGGTGCATAAGAATCTCATAAGGACGCCGCAGGACTGGTTGAACCTCATCCAAAGAATCCCACAACCCTCATGCCCTGAGAAGCCACCTGATGCAGGGCTTCCAGGTGTGATAGTTGTGTGAAGTCAACAACTGAACTGAAGGATCTACCATGAGAACAAAGAAAACTCTGCACCCGCACCTGCTTGTTGGTTGTTTTTATTATGTGATCTTTTAGAATAGACAGAAGATGCATAAGGGTTTGTTTGTTTTGAGAGTTTAGGTGTTCTTGATTTCTAATATAAATGACAGAAAGCGAGAAAAAAACACCCCCCCACAATAGAGAAACCCAAACCCTAGTACATAGTAATGAGAAAGAAGTAGTGCATAAGCAAAAAAATTTCAAACTGATATCTCATGTACCTAGTGAAAATTTTTAGAAAAAATATCACAAATTTGAATAGAGCATGCTGAGAGCTTTCCAACGCCTATTCGTTTTTTAAAAATAGAGTCTGTTTGCCCATTCTACGGCCCCGGAAGTGCAAAAAAGAAGCCCGACTTTGACTGGTAAAAAATATAGTCAAACAGTAGATTCAGGAAAAAAAATCTACCACCACAAGGTCCGTCTTGAAATCACCTTTCCCATGCCTATTCATTTGCCAAAAAAAGACTCTGGATGCACAATCTAGGCCCAAAAAACCAACCCCCTCTCAAAAAGACTAAAGAGGAGGAGCTGGTGGAGGTTCGGGCGGAGGTGGGGCTCGGGCTGAGCAGAGGTGGTGCGGCTCGGGCTGAGCGGAGTGCTGGCTGGGAAGAGGGGGCAGTGGAGTGGAGGCGGAGCTGACCTGGACAGAGCGGAGGTGGCGGTGATGTGGGGCGGCAACGCTGGGTCGGAGCGGTGGGCGTCGGAGTTTGTAGCCGGCGGCGGGGGCTACCGGAGCTGGAACCGAAGGCGGGGGCTACCGGAGCCAGAGATCGCCGGTGGGGCTGGGGTGGCTAGAGGAGCCCATGGGGCCGGCTTGACGGGTCCGCAGGTGCCGTACGGTGCCGAACTATCAGGTCCAGTGCCCAAAAAAAAAAAAATTTTTGCCCTCCATGAATTTTTTTCCTTTTTCCAATTGTGTTGGGATTTTTGATATTTTTGCTTTGCGATTTTTTTTTTTAAAATCAAGAAATCCTAAATTCGGCCTGCATGTCATAAAAAGGAAAATTTTTATTTTTTTTAAAAAAAATTTCTCGATTTGCGTGTCAGAGTCGTATGACCTGGATCTGAGAAAAAATGCTCCCAGAGGCTCAGGAACCAAAATAGGTCAAATTATATATGACCATAGGGGTTTTTGGGCCTTCTGAGCACAATGGTGAGGTCTGTTTAGGCCCAAAGTACTCAGAAAAATTTCAAACCCTTTGGGTCTGTTTAGGCCCAAAGTACTCAGAAAAAAGGCCCAAAGCAAAAAATTCTCAAAAACCATAAAAAAATCCTGAAACCCCAGATCTACTTCCAATGCAAAAAAATCTCAAAAATAGGAACAGGTAGCTGTAGATCTATGCTTTGATACCATATAGGAGTTGAGAAATACAACCCCGCAGTAGCCTGAAGATCTTCTGCAAGCCGAATAACCTGTTACAAGGAGAAGCAATGAAGCAAAATCTGAAGAACATACAAAACACAGGAAAAATATTCTCAAAATATGAGAGCTCCAATTCACCAAAAATGTATTGTAAAAAGATAATACAATGAAAAGAAAAAATAACCTCTAATAGGTCAAGAAACCCTAAAAAGGGAAAACCCTAGGCTTGCACATAATAATTAATTAAAATAATTAATTATATGCACCTAATGTTAGCTTAAGTGTAAAAAGATAATTGGGAACTTAAAGAATTAAACAAATAATGTTTAATTAATCAAGTAAAGACCCATTTACTCTAACAAACAAGGAGGGGAAAAGAACAAGATCCAAGAAACCCCTCTCAAAGGGTCACACCAAAGAAGACTCTCCACCTCAATAGGAGAGTAGCCCAACATAGCAGAACCAAAAAAAGAAACTCCTTCGAAAAACTAGAGCACCTTGGTCCAGATCTGCAATGAATCCTCAGCATAGAGGGAAGGAGAGAACACAATACAACAAAAGAACCTCTCCACAAGAGATCCGCCAGGGTCCCAGATCTTCCCATACACCTTCCCAGACACAAGTAGGAGAACACCAACCACCAGAGAGAGAGTAGTAAAAAGGCCATAGAGAAGAGCCACTGCACACCCCTGATGACCAAAAATAGAGGCCACAAAAAACCTACGTTGCAATACTAGGTAGGAAGCCTGAGAAGGGACCACCGAAAATGAGACCCAATCTATAGGGAGACCCACCCAAAATGCCTCCATCGCTACCGCAGCCTCCACTCCTTCCTCCACACCAAACTCCTCCACCCACCATTCCAACAAAGAAGCCACATGGGCCAAACCAAGAGCCCCATCAGATAGAGATCGTGGCATGGAAGGAGAAAGGAGGGGGGGGGAGGAAATCATCCTCATCCGCAGCACCATCTTCCCCATCCTCTGCAACTCCTTCGCAAGAAACCCTCCCCATTCCCGCTCTCTCGCTCCCGCTCTCCATTTCTGGTTCAATACCTAGTTTTTCTCCTCATTTGATGTTATGTCAAATGAATGTAATAATATTGTTTTTTTTGTGTATTCTTGAAGGTTACTTGCATGGATTGGTAGGACCCTATTATTGGGGGATTCATCATCACTCAATGTTATGCTATCCCTAGCTTGTCTTTCTCTCATATGATCTATCTCTTCAGTTATACTTTATCATGAGTATTGACCACAAGATAATACTCCACTAAAGTGGGACTAAATGTAGCATCGTAAATTGTACACATCTAATTAGGGTGTCCAAACTCATACTCTCTTAGCACTCATATTGTGTTAAATTAATATTTAATCATTATTATGAGTCCTATTTCACTTTATTACATCACTTTATTATGTGGGCCCCTAACTTTAGGTGTACCCTTTATCTTTCATCTTTTCAATTCATTTTAAGTTCTACCCTTTAAAAATTTTAAATATCATCTCCCCCACATAAACATCATGATTATTTATGAAACTTGCATTTTTCAAAACAAGATCCTATAATCTCATGATCTTAAAAATTTAGGACTATTTTGTCAGGACAGGGTCGATCGGGACATCATTGTTCGATGCTTTTGGGCTGAAATTTAAAGAGTTGGTCTTGTATTATCCAAAACTACCCTGAATGCAAAAACATTATAATTCTAAGTTGTCCTAAAGGTGATTTCACTTTGAGATCCCTATATAAGACATCATTCTTAATTCATTTCATCATCTTCAATCATCTTCTATTATCACATTCTTATCATCATTCTTACTAAAGAGAAACACTTCAAGAGTAGATTTGGATCTAAAGAGTAGCTAGATACATCAATGCATCTTTAGTTATGATTTCATGATGGATTTTATGTGATTTATCATGTTATTGCATCAACACATGAAGGACTTATCCTAAGAATATTGCATCAACAATTGAAAGTATAATCAATTTAGTCAATCATTTCAATCAATAATTTCCATTCAATCCTTTTCAATTTGATTTTAATTCAATTATAGGGTTAATTCCAAACCTAGGGTTTGACCGAGGCAAACCCCTATTATCTAACATGTCCTCTTGTGTGTAGATATTGGTTCAACTCAAGTGTCTGATAAAGACAAGAGACACAAAAGTGTTTAGGACTTGGAGAATAAAGACCCTTCAAAAGCTTGTTAAGAAACACTAGGACAAGGGTGTCCTAGGTCCAAGGGTTCCTGGTGCACCATTGTCATCTAGAATCAGGATCATGCTGAAATTTGACTGGGTGCCAATCAAGTGTCTCAGAGGCTTGGATCCAGATTTATGTGCAAAAATTTGTCAAAAGACAAGGGCATTTTGGGAGACCTTGTCCACCTATTTTTAGCTTCGTTTTAGGGCACATGCAAAACTTTCGATTCCTCATTCCACTCTTGTACATGTTCTAAGTTTTTGTTTTAGTATTAAAATAGCATAATTAGTCCAAGTTGCCAATTCATAATGTTCCTTCTTACCCTATATTTTTCATTCAATTTACATTTGCATGTTCATTTTCAACTCAATCAAAAGGACTGAAACCCAAATAAAATTTGATCCTCTTCCTAATAGAAATGAGGTTGAATATATTGAGTCCATTCTCCTTCTAATGTAATCATTGTGAAATAGGCCATGTTCCTAGTTTGTATGTATAAACTAGGGAACCCTATTTGCTTATATTAGAGTAGTAAAAAGTGGTACTAAAAATGGGCACTAAAAATGGATAGTAAAAATGAGTGCTCAAAATGCATCATAAATAAACAAAACAAAAATGCATACCACAACATATGATTTACATGGGAAAAACCCAAGTTCAGAGAAAAATCCCACATTACAAAAGTTGCCCAATGTGTTATTTAGAAATGAACAACATACTATAATATAGTTTTAGAGAAAGCTTCTCATAAGAGTATAACCAATGAAGATCTAGAGGCAACTCAACAACTATCAAACTCCCAAAATAAATCACAACTCATATTTGTAATACAATGCACTCATAAAATAGGGTTGCCTTCTAGGCTGAACAAAGCACACAAACTATCCACTGTTAGATCTATGACCTAATGACAAATATTCAAGATTCATAATGATAAATTATAAATAAAATTTTATTTCAGTGGCACCACCACCAAAACCACTCATAGGGGCACAATTCCCCCGCCTCTCAACTAGTCAAAGGATTGGAGCCTAAAAGGGAGTACCCCCCTTGCAACCCATCATGTCACATATTAACATTAACCTTTTATCAATAATACCTTTTTTAATTGCAATGTTTTGACACCATTATCCTAACAAATCTTCGACTTGTCGAAAAGGTTTGTAAGGGCAATGAGAGGGATACCTTTTTTTTAATTAATATGGGCCGAGAGGCCTGTAGACTAAGAACACCATCTAAACCTCTTTGTGATGACACATACTTTGTTAAATAATTTGCAAAATTCATCAAAGTTTCTGTAACGCCCCCGCTATGAGGCCCATAGGACACAACAATATAAACCAAAAAAATGCAAATAATGTTTTTTTAAATAAGAAAGAAATAACTATACATTGCAATGAGCATCATGAATATACAAGAAGAGGATAACATAACATCATATAAGTGTCCTCAAGGCCTGAAAATTATATAACTCACATAATAATAAACAAATATAAATGAAGGAATGAGAGACTATTACAAATAATATTACATTGTCTTGCTCAAGGAACATGGTTCGGATTACATAGCCATGAATATATAAATGATCATATATTATATTACAAGGTATCCTTACAGATACAATCTTCTAAAACAAATATGTCTAAAGCTCAATAACTGGAGTGCAAGGTAGATCTTCATTCTTCTTCTCGAACCATCATGAACACAATGCAACTCGTATCAAAACCCAATTGGTGCGAATAACACTTCACCCAACCATGCGGTACCATCAGGTCCACCCCCCATGCAAGGAGGTATCAATTAGGCCCAAGACAAGAGGAAGGTACAAGGGGAACGAGAACAATTCAAGGCTCACATGAATATACTCACAATAAAACACATACAAGATCAAGAACTCACAAGATCACAATTACAAACTCACGAGACAAAATAAAGAACTCACCAGAAAAAAATCAATATTCCAGGGGCCCAAGAAATCATAGAGAAATAACCAAGTAACCACTAGGTATGCATATGGGAAGAGTATCATCACTAGGTTGTCATGAGTTACCCTGGTAGGTCTTCGCTGGGTCCCAACCCCCATCTTGGGTTACCCTGGTAACCTCTCCCGACCCCCAACCCCCATACAACTCTAGTGGACCACACCAACCTCTTGTGGACACAAGATTGGTGGAAGCCATTACAGGCCTTCTCATCCTACCCTGAACCTAAATGAGTGTTTGGGAGTAAGAGAGGCATCCAATAAAATGATCTTATTTAGTGTGAACTAACTACCCATCCCCAATTCGTTAAATTATGTTATCACTTGATTACCAATTTCCATTGAGTTACCCTAGCGATCACTTTGGGTCCCGACCCCCAATGAAAGCCACTCTCCCATGAATACACCTAGGAATCCAAGCAAAACCAAAGTCCAAACAGGGTATCATAAGATAGAAATCACTAAAATACCATAGCAAGGCATGACCCTGTTGCTAGAATAAAGTAATAAAATAGGAGGAAGCAAAGTAGGCTAGGAATCATCATCTAGATTCCAAATATACATTCAGACAACAACTTAAGTCCATGGAAAGAACATAGAAAAATGATAACAAAATCATAAAATCCCCACCCAGGGCCTCAAGAACCAAAACATAGGACCATTTAATTTAATACTTTCCACAAGGACAGAAAGAACCAAGGCAAGAATATGATCTCAAAATGCCAGGATAGGAAGATAGATCTAAACAACAAGATGACCACAATAGCATTAAGAGACTAACATCATTACTCCGTAAATACCAAAATACTTGACACTTTGCCAAAAAAAAAAATCTCATTAACTCAAGGAGTACATAGTGATCATTATCTTTCCATAACTCAACTCAATTCATCTAACTTCAATGCATTCCTAATAATTCAATTTAAAAAAAAGAGCTAATATTTTAACATTCACTAATTCACAAACTCTAGGCTTCTTCTCATACTTTGTTATCACACATTGACTATTAACTAATTTATTGATGAAGAAAAATAACCAATCCTTAAGATAATACATATATATAAATGAAGCATTAAATTAAATCTTTACTATCAAAGCCATCACAAAAGACAATATACAAAATACGAAGCCAAAAGTTAATTCACAGCAAGGGGGATACCGTGGGATATGCCCATAGCTGTGGGTTACTCCCCACAGTTGTGGGAAGCACCCACGACTATGGGAGTAACTACCCACTGTTTGTGGAAAGCTCCCACGACTATGGGAAACTGTCACGATAAAATAAAAAAACAGACGCATGCATTAAAGAATTAACATTTTAATCAATAATATATATATATATTCTAATAACAAAAGAATTTACAGACAGAGGTAAATATATTTATTCTAGAACTACAACAATATATAGAATGAGATACCAATGCACATAAAATACCCAAACTTCTTCAAACCCCCAAAAGACTAAAAATCAAATGCAACACAATAGGAATGATATCATTTCACAAATAATCTATCCCCATGACTACCCCATTTTATTTTATTTTATTTTTTATTATACAGAAGCATAAAGATGAAATACAAATCTTTTGATTAGTTTTCCTGATCACCCAAAATCAGATTTATCAAATATTGAAGAAACACAATTTTCCCCATTTAAAGATTTAAGATCCCTCTTAGCCATCATTCACAAAACCCAAAATTGAACCACCCAGTGATTTCTTCAATCAAGGAAAGATGTATTTTTACTAAAACATGCAAAATCAGAAAATAAGAATCCTACCTCAAACGCTTTCGAGGAAGAAATTTTGAAGAAGATGAAGTAGAGATCACAGAGAAACTTCAATTCAACCCGAGAGCTCGATAGATCCAAAAGAATTCACAAATACTCCAACCAAGAACAATAACAAGGAAGATTTCCCTAAAACCCCAAAAATTCATCAACACTTTCCCATTTTCTACATGAACAATTTTTCTTTTCTCCCCAAATTTTTTCACGGGAAGAGCTCTCTGCAAATTCCCCAAAATAATAACATACAAAAAGCCCCCTACCATGCATGCCAGATTCCTCCTCAAAATAAAGTCATTTCATTTTTTTTGTAACTCTCAACATGCATGAGAACAACTAAATGTCCCATATATCTTTTCTATTAATTACTATATTTTTATTAGAGAGTGGGAAAAAGATAATTATTTATTTACATATTTTTTTAAAAAAGGAAAGAATTATTAAATGAGAGCCACATAAACAATTGAATAATATTTACATAAATTTATTTTAAATCTTATTTCTTAAGAACAATACCCAATTTAATTTATTAATTCAATTTAGAACATGCACTATAAACATTAAATAAATGAACAAAGATATAAAGTGCTATATAACATTGGATTAACTCTTTTGTGAAGATAATTAATTCAATTTACTCTTACACTATTTTCATTACATTAACGTTAGTGAATAAACAAGAGTATTAAAATCCCATTTAATTGAAAGATTATTTTTACACTAACTGACATAGAGAGAGAAACTATGGACTACCATGCAACACAAGGGTAAATTGACCACACAAGGCTAACCACAACCTCAAAGTTACCTGACAAAAAGGGGTAATGTCTAGGGTCTGACTGATATCTCCGGTTCCACTTTACCATTGGGTTGATGAGCATGCTCAAACCTGAAGATTCAGGTGGAGTCAATGCTTTGTACCTACAACTGCATAAGTAAACGTCAAACATGTGCATATAACATATAGCATCACAACATGAAAAGGGAATGGAAGTGACGTAGATTGCCCATAAAGAGAAGTGCGAGGTTTTTCCCCCTAACCCCAAGCACATCAGAGATAAAATACAGTATAAGATCAAAACATCTAATCATCTATAAGCATAAGGGTTAAATCCTAACAATACATATAAATTCCATCTTAGAGATCATACAACTATCAGAGCATAGATAACATCAACTAAACATATCATAATCAACAGTAAGATAAGCATCATTGTTCTAACAATCCCCAAAACCTAAAGTGCATCCAAGTAGTGTGTAATTATAAGTGCAAAGAACTGATGAGTAATCAATCACACTATTCTAACTAGTTGAACAAGAACAACATCTCATAAGCACATCATCAACAACATATGAATCATCACTCAAAATCACAAGTACATCATTATTGCAACAAACCAAAGAGCAAAAAGTATGAAAATAACATAAGAATCCAAAATGCATAGCCAAACCTCATAACCAAATCCAAAATTGACCAACACCAAAAAGGATCGAAAGCACACCAAACTCAAAACCATAGGGTCTGACAAACCAACAAAGAGAGGGAAACTATAGTCTCTACTTTAACCAACTTCACCCTGCCATCCTTGACCACATTTCAAACAAAATGATACTAAAAATCAATGTTATTGGTCTTATAATAAAAAATAGGTTCTTAGATAGGTAGATCACACTCTAGTTGTGACAATAAACTATTAGTACACCTTATGTTTTCTAGTATTTTAACATAATCTCTCAAGCCAAATGGATTTTTTACAAACATGATTAGTTAACGTATACTCTACTTTAGTAGTGAACAAATCAACCACAACCTTTCACTTACTCATCCAACTGATTACACTACCAAATAAAGTAAACACATAAGCATTGGTGGATCTTCTACTATCAACATCACCTACCTAGTCTGAATCCACATAACCGTGAATATCAAGGGGAATCTAGTCTTGTATCAAATTACCATATGATAAAATAAAGAATAATTTGAGGTACCCTTCCAATATCTAAAGACTTATTTAATTGCATCCTAGTGAACTCTATGAGGATTACAGATATATATAGAAATAACTCTCACTACTTAGAAAATCTCTAGTCTAGTACATACCATAGTATACATCAAACTTCTAATTGTACTCTAGTAAGGTACTCTACTCATGTCTTCCATCTTTGATGGGGATGTTGGAAAATCTTAAATAGATAACTTTGTTCCAATAGCAAAAGGAACGCACAATGATCTATAATATTGCATGTTCAACCTCTGTGAAATTAAATTTACATACTTACTCTAGCCTAGCCATGGCTTTAGATTCAATATATCTCCTCAAATTTCTATCCCAAGAATATGTTTGGTTTCACAAAGATTTTTTATTTCAAAATTAGTAGCAAGCTGAGACTTTAGTTCTAAAAGCATATCTTTCCCTTTATCAATAAATAGCATATCATCAACATATAATGCAATGTACACAAAATTACCACCATTAAATTTAAAATATATATATATATATATATATATATTATGGTTTAGAACACTCAAATCCCAAGCTTAAAACATATGTATCAAATTTCTAGTACCACATCCTAGGACTCTATTTGAGGCCATGCAAAGATTTCTTCAATTTACAAACCAAATTACTTTTACCTTTTACCACATTGTGTTCTAGTTGTGTCATATAAATATCCTCATATCCTCCTTCAAATCAACATGAAGGAAAGTAATTTTCACATCCACTTTCTCAACCTCTAAATCATAAGAAGTAGCAACAAAAAGAAAAATCTAATTGAAGTTTTTTTTTGCAAAAATAAAAAAATGTGTTACCATAATCAACACTGTCAATGTGAGAGTAATCTTTCACAACCCACCTTTCTTTATACGTCTCAAAACCTCCATTTGAACCGATCTTTTTCTTGAGCACCTATTTGCAACCAATAGGTTTTTATCTTTTAGGTAATGATACAAGATCCCATGTGTCATTATTTTTCAAAGCTACCATTTCTTCATTCATACCTAATGTTTGTTCTACAAATCTAGGTTCATCCACATTGGCATTCAAAGAAAAAATAAATCTCCAATCATCAAGTGAATACCTTTTAGGTGGTTCTCTATGTCTTGTAGACCTTCAAACAAGATGAGTTGCATTGAGGCCCTCGATAGGCTCTCCTCAACTTCTTGCATATCTAGGGGTCTCAATGCAACTCTTCAGGCATATGAGGAAATTGAATCACTTCTTGTTTAGTTTGTTATGGCTGTAATGCAATAGGAGGCTTATCTTATTTAAAAACAACACTTCTAATATGTATTACCTCCTATGCAAAAAGGACCCAAAGCTTGTATCCTTTCACTCCATAACTGTATGTGATAAAGATACATTTTACAACCTTGTTCTCTAGCTTTGTTTGCTTCTCCTTTGGCACATGTGCATATGTATCACAACCAAAAAATCTAAGATTTATTAATGAAGGATTATGACCTAACCATGCCTCCATATGCATTTTATCAACAAGAGCCAATGTAGGAGACTTGCTAATCAGGTAGCAATCAATGAGAATAGCTTTATCCAAAACCTTTTGTTCTAGATCAGAACCACTCAACATGCTCCTAGCCTTCTCCATCAATTTCTTATATTATTTTTGGAACTCCAATCTGTTGTGGAGATACAAAGTTATCTTTTGTTTATTAATGTCACAATAGTTATAGAATCTATCTAAATTAATAGAGAAAAAATTACTGCCATTAGCGGTCCTCAAAATTTTTATTTTATTTTTAGTTTGCAACTCAACAATTTCTCTAAATTCTTTGAATCGGCTGAAAAATTCAAATTTACTATTCAGAAACTATAACCATGTCCTTATACTATAATCATCAATAAATGAAATATAATATATGAATTTTCCAAAGAATGAGACATCTACAACGTGCCAAATTTGACACCTCTAACACCATAACACCTCTGTCCATTTTGCATCTTGTATTAGAAAAGACTACATGCACCCCTACATCTATCATTTTGGTCATAGATAACAAGATTCGTGCTAGTAAATGGATATGCAACACACCATTAATGTTTTTTTACTCTACCATCAAGAAACCTAATTCTAATTTTATCATAAACAACAATATCTAAATGAGAATCATCACCCAAGAACACCTAACCTTCATTAAATTATTCATATTTAAAAAATAAATCTCTATTACAAGTCATATGAAAATATGCACTTGAGTCAATTAACCATGCATTGATACCTACATGAGTATCCAAACCTATAATGAATGCATTTCTCCGACTTTGAATAAAAAAATTGAACTTCTTCTTTTCTTATTTACAAACCTTACAGAAGTATCCAAATTTACCACAATTAAGGAAAATGACTTTGGGCTTTCTAGGAGATTTGGATCTCCCCTTGGACTTGGATTTATTACATGTCTCGTTCTTCTTGGCTTTTTCCTTAGGTCTTCCCTAAACACTTAGTGCTTCCTTCGAATTGATGGATAGATTTATTTGCATCTCTTCACCAAGAAAGGAAACCACCACATATTAAGAGTTCAAAACAACAACAAAATTGTTGATAGACATAATAGGAGAATCTCACAAATCAAGGAAAGAAGAAAGTGTGATCTGACATTTCTCCTCCTCCTCCATCTTGACACAAACATATGCTAATTGAACAACCACCATATTGAACAATTCTAGGTGGTCTTTAAATTGTCCACCCTCTTCTACTCTCAAGGAATACAATTTCTTCCTCTAGAAAAACTTATTCACTAAAAATTTGGCTTGATACGTTTCACTAAATTTCTTCTATGGATTCTTTGTAGAGGTCTCTTCATGGACATTTTATACAATGGAGTCTGCAAAGAATAATTTGATTATACCCTTGGCTTTACGATCCATAACATCACACTGAATAGCTGCAATAATATTTGTAGGTCTATAGACCTTCTCATCAATATCATCGCATAGATCTCGATCTATTAGTAGATCCTCTATCTTTAGCTTCCACATCTCAAAATTATTTTTATAAAATTTCTCCACCTCTATTCTCCTTGAAAAACTTCCACTTAAAAATTTCTGCAACAATATCACAAATTATCTTTAGAAGATGCTCCCACTTAAATTTGGATTAGTTTAAAAAACCAACAACCCACAAATTGAACAAAATTAATTAGGCTCTGATACCACTTGTAAGAAAGTTATGGTAGTGGAGTAACTTCCTACGCTAGTCTTGACAGGAGGGTAATGTAAATATTTTACAAATCTTTACAATAGTTAAAATAACTTAACAAAAATAAACATAAAGAGTGTGCATACCACAACACTGATTTATGTGGGGAAAACCCTTTTGGGATAAAATTCCCACACTCCAAAAGATGCCCAATATATTATTCAAAAATCAACAACATATTACAATATACTTTTAGAGCAAACTTCTCACAGAAAAATCACCAATGAAGATCTAGAGGAAAGTCAATGACTAACGGACTCTTAGAATACATCACAATAAAAAATCATAATATAATTCCCTCATAAAATAGGGTTTCCTTCAGGGGAAAACAAAGTGCACAAAATATCCACTGTTAGATTTATGACATAATTATAAACAATCAGGAATCACAATGCAAAATTATAAATAAAATTTTTTGTTGGATGCATTGCCCCTAAAAAACCTTATTAGCGTGTACACCCTCAACCCCTAGCTGATTAAGGGACCAGAGCCCGCAAGGGGGTAGCCCCGTTTACAACCCCCTATTCTCATGTATCAATAATAACCTTTTATCAATAGTACCTATTTCTTATTGCAAGGTTGAGACATCATTTTCCTAACAAATCTTCCACTTGTCAAACACCTTAGAAGAGCAATAGGAGGGATACCAACATCATTGTTTAACCACTATGGGTTGAGAGGCCCATAGACTCCAAATTCTATCTAAACTCCTCTATGCTCACAACCTTAGTTAAAGAATCTGAAAATTTCATCAAAGTCTCTACCTTAACCAGCTTCACCCTACCATCCTTGACCATATCTCTGAAAAAATGATGTTAAACATCAATGTGCTTGGTCTTAGCATGAAAATTTATGTTCTTATCTAGGTAGATCGCATTGTGAATATCACAATAAACTTCAACTGCACCTTGTTTTAATCCAATATCTAGACATAGTCTCTTAAGACAAATGTCTTCTTTACAAACATGAGAAGTTGACATATATTGTGCTTCAATAGTAGACATAACAACCACAACTTGTTGCTTATTCATCTAGCTAATTATACCACAAAATAAAGTAAACACATAAATACTAATGGATATTTTTCTATTAACATCACTTGCCCAAGCTGAATCCACATAACCATGAATATCAAGGGAAATCTTGTCTCCTATTAAATTACCCACTACCCATTTTTTGTGTATCTAATGCTAATTTGGGTTTGTTATTTGTTTTATCCTTGTCATGTTGTTTAAGGGTCTTCTTTTTGTGGATGCAAAGGAAGTAAGGTATTTTCAAAGGCTAATGTAATAATGGCTAGCAAAAACTAAGATTTTTTGGTTATCTTACACATTGTACATGTTTCCCCTTGTGTGGGCTTAACCAAGAGCTTTGGTTTTTCTTGGTAAAAAGTAAATAAATTAAACTCCCATTTGAACCACATAAAATGGAAATGAGATGGATAAAATTTGTCAAAGGACAAGCAAACCAAAGGACTAGGTCGATTTGAAGTTTTCTTCTTGTTCATTACTGTAGTAGCAACAAGGAAGCTATAATGGCGACCACATTAATGAAAGATGGTACTAGAGTTGCATTTTTGTAGAAAGGGGTTGAAGAAGTCATAGAGATGTATTTTCCTAGCTAGTAACACCTTGTGCATGTGGAAGCCATCAAGTTAAGGAGCTACAAATATTTGCTATGTCATTTATCTTGTGTTTATTATGGAGAAATCATGCATGGATTTTATGCTTGCGTATGAAAGAGCAAAGGAGTTGAAATATTTTGTAAAGTCTTGAGAAATGGCAAGATTTTGGTTTTCTATGGTTGTCTTTTAATTATCGTGCATTTCTCTATTTTTTTCCTTCATAAGAAAATCATTACTATGTTATAGCCAAGACATTATCATGTTGTGGCATTCAACATATTGCAAAGAATTGTTCACCATAAAGAATGGTCTCTCTTTATGCTTTCATTCATCCTTTTAATTAGTTTATGGGAAAAAAATATAAAATATTGTAAGCAGCCAAAAGGAATAAAAGAATAGCACACGAGCAATTATAAAATATGGAGAGACAAAATGTTCTAAGTGCCACAAGATAATATTGAATACAAGAACTAAATGTTAGTGGCACATAAAGAAATATGTGATAATCCCAACAGGATCCATGTGAAGAA
Source organism: Cryptomeria japonica (assembly GCF_030272615.1). Classification (NCBI taxonomy): domain Eukaryota; kingdom Viridiplantae; phylum Streptophyta; class Pinopsida; order Cupressales; family Cupressaceae; genus Cryptomeria; species Cryptomeria japonica. Next base: position 368,088,385 of record NC_081412.1, read on the forward strand.
TGCAACAAAGACATAAAAACACCCATTCACTATATTTGAAGAAGCCCGCCTAACATTTTAGTGGAAATAAAAAATATATTTCTTCTTCCCTAATGTTGAATTGTATTATTATTGATGATTTAGGACAACAATTAAGGTTTTGGTCATTGTAGCAGTCCAAAGGAAAAGGAAAATAAAATAAATGATGTAAAAAGCGAAGAGATTATATCAAAGCAAGAAGTCTCTGCCAGGAAATCCCTAGAGATTGTACAAGGATGACATTATTACACCAATTCTTTCTATTAACAAGATGGGTATGTGTTTTCTTGAGTTACAAGTTGAAATAGAAGAAGATTATCAAACATTTGTAAGCATGATTGAAAATGAAAATGTGATTGTGGCTACCCACAAAGATATCCTTCTTGGTGATTTCCAAGTTTATCCAAAGAAAGGCATAGTTGCTTTCTCTACCGGTTTGCATGAATGGGCCTTCATTTTGACAATCTTTTCCAAAATGTATGTTTTAAAATTTAGGGTAGATGAAGCAAAGATGATGTAAAGTTTGTGGGATGAGAACTGTTGACCCAACATGTACAGACTTTTTCACTTTTTCATAGTCCAAAGGAAGGAAAAGAGATGAAAAGACCATGGATTAAATCTAAAGATAGAGTGGAAGAGGTCTACTAAAGGATAACACACAAAGGGAATTTTCTTTTTCAATGAATATGTAAATTCACAATAGCATACGATGAGCAACAAAAAAGAAGACAAAAAATCTCATAAGGTATAATAATAGAGAAGTTTGTTGCCACAATCACTCATTCTTTGTGGTACAAGGTATTCAGTAACATAACAATCATTGACATGACATTGAACTATGGAAATTATTTTGAAATATCCTATCTAAGAGGACTATTATTACGATCCTAAAAGAATTGAAAAAAGGTCAAGTTATGAGAAGATAGATCAATGATAAATAGAAGGTAACAATTTTGTAGGAAGGCAGTAAGAATATGTAAGAATATTGAAAAATAAGAGGAACACTATTCATTTACTGAGGACATTCTAGAGATGGAAAAGGTTGAGTATGGGCACTTCATGATAGAAAAATAACTTTGTGAGCAACATGGAAATGATGATAGAATACAAATCTTTAAATGATGCAAATATTAAAGGCTTAGTGTCTTATATGATAGTCTAGGTGATGATAGTGACAAACAAAATGCTTTCAAGATATAAAGACAATTATTTCTACCTTTCCATTATAAATGATAGTCCAAAGTAAGGACAAACTTAAAGATTTGATATAGCATAGGTCTCTTGGTTAACCTTGAGAGGATAACAAATAGGTACATTTATAATAAAGAAAAGGAGAAAGCCATCAAAGGGGGTTTTGAAAACTAAGAAGCATGGTCCTATAAGAGGTAGAATAAAATTCATGACAATAGTAGCAAAAGCCTCAAAGAATAGGGTATTACAATATTTAAGTGACACTCCTTTTGCAAGAGATAGTAGCATAAAATGAAAATATCAGCCAAATATGCCAAGAAAAACATCATGATGGAATTTAGTTTAAACTATAAGTTGAGTTTGTAAATATTATGAAAAGAGTTGTTAGTTGAAGACTTAGTCACAATCATAAGAGGGTCTTCAATAAAAAGAGATGCATGAAGGTAGTCTAATGTGATAGTTGATGGTCAAGCCATAAAGGGACAATGATTGACAATATTTCCAAATATTAAAAGCACAAATCCAACAATCAAAAGATAGAGGATACTTGGAGATTCATGGTGAACAAAGTTTTAAACGAAGAGATCATGTCGGTTAGTCATAGGGTCTTTGTTTGTGTTGATAGTCATGAAAGAACAAATGCATGCTCTTGGGTGCCTTGAGAAGCTAAAGGAAGCCCATAACTTTACCCAAACCTAAGATAAAAATCAAGATAACTATTAGTGGACTAATATGAAGAGAAGCAAGGTATGCAACAAAGACAAAATAGTGGTTGAGATGCAAATTGAAAGACAAGAACCCATCTAAATATTTGTGATAATTAAAATGAACAAGAACAATGCCAACATTTGATGAAGATAGAAAACTTGGGCCAAGGTAAATAAATATGAATATATGTAGTCCAAAAGGTAGAGAAAAAGATCCAATAGACGATTAGTAAGAAGATGAATAATGAAGGAAAATAGAGCAAGTCCAGTGTTGTCATGAGGATAGTAACAAAATATACAAGTAATCTCATGTGATTTCTTGAAGATAGATAGTGATAAAAAGGTCAAAAGGAATAATAATGCAGACCATCACAGTTAGGTCAAAGGAAAGATGTCCAAATCTTGCAAACAACTACTTCTCTAAGTTGGGTGTAGGGCATGGTTCATTTCCTACAAACTAATGAGTGCCCACAAGATATGGATAGAGAAAAAAATAAGTTATTACATGTTGTAGTCCATTCTATATGTACTCTTTAATGACATAATTTTAATGAAGGTTTTCAATAGAGTGTTGCTTAGGTGTATTAAGACTAAACATATTGATAAAGTTTTGCATGAGTTCCATGAAGGGAAAACTGGTGGAAACTTTGTAGCAAGAGCAAAAACACTTAAAATAATGAAATAAGTCTATTATTAGCCTAGTTTGTTCAAAGATACACATTCATGGGTGAGAAAATGTAAAAAGTGTGCTTTCTTTTTAGGAAAAGAGAGACTAGCAACCCTTACCTTGTAGCCCATTCAGGTTGAACAACCCTTCATGAAGTGGATAGTTCTGGTCATAAGTGGGTACTCACTACAACTGATTATTTCAATTGGTGGATTGAAGTTGTGGCACACAAAGAAGATACAAAAAGTGTTGTCCTAAATTTTAAAAGATGTATTGAAAAGGTTTGGTGAACCTGATTCCATTATTTATAATAATGCTTTGGCCTTTGTGGGAACAAAAATTAGTGAATGGGTTGTGAAGAATGACATTTTCTTAACTAATTCTTCAAACTACTACCCTCAAAGGAATGGACTAGATGAGCCCACATACAAAAATTCGATCCAGATCATGAAGTGGACTATTGAAGATAACCAAAGGGTATGGAATACCAAACTAAAATTATCACTATGGGTTGATAGGATAATTCCAAAAATCTCTATAGGAAATTCACCCTACATTCTAGTTTAAGGTAAAGAAGCAAGATTTCCTATCTCTCTAAAGCTTCCAACTCTTGATCTAGTCAATCAGTTGTAAATGATTGAAGAAGAACCAATTCCAATAAAGTTAGCACAATTGGTTGAGTTGGAGGAGAAAATAAATGAAGCTATAAATACAATGGAGCTACATCAAACACAAGTTAAGAGGTCTTTTGAAAAGAGGGCAACTCCTAAAACCTTCAAGGAAGGTGACATAGTCCTCAAAAGGGATAAGCTAAAGAGAAAACCTTGTAAAGACTCAAAGTTTGATTCATTTTGGAGTGGACCATACATGATCTCTCAATGTAAATAGCATTATTATTTCCACCCAATCAAGGGGCTAAAGCCCACAAAGGGGGGTTCCCCCTATTGTGACCCTCCACACTCACGTATCAACAATGACCTTTTATCAAGAGTACCTTTTTATTATTGCAAGGTTGAGACACCATCTTCCTAACACATTGGACCCCACTCAAGAATATCCCTCTATGACCTCATATAAGTGCTCTCCCCAATTGACACCCTATCTCTAACCAATTGTCATAGAAGCCACTTTGGTAGATGCCTCTTAATGATATGTTTTATGACCATTAAAATATTATGTCTGTCTACAATAGTGTAAGTTCTCCCCATCATCTACCCATGCCTCACCCTATCTCCATGACCTCCATGTAAACAAAACCGAGTCATCAAGTACATGTCTCCAATATGGCACATCACCTAGCTTACTTTGGATTAGTGTATCATCATAACAAAAAACCTATGGAAAACTAGATACTCTAGACCTATCTGTAACTGGCCTAGTGACAACAATGTGATCCCACACCCATATATGTGAAATACTCACCTTTCATTCAATGCTAGCCTTGAATCTATATGCCACATGATGTAGTAGATGATATAATTTGGCCAATAAACAAGGACTCCATGCATTGGTAAGTCCCTCATCCAACATCCAATCTAGCACTTTTCATTAATCTAACCCCCGATCTCTCCTATCTAGTACCAATACACAAATAAACACTACCACCAAAATAGGTAGTGCATTGATTTTGATCATCATATAACTCAATCTAATCTTATAATCCTCTATGCCAAGGTCCTCAATTAGGAACACTCAAATCAACAAACTCTCCCTTGTGTTTGTATCATACATTACATGTGCACCATGGATTAGGATGCTCAAGATCATTTAGACATATTCAAGAGTGATCATCACCTCACCATTAGGTAAACTAAATGTACTCGGCTCACTATTCCACCTCTCAGCTAATGTGGTCATCATCCCCTATTAGCCTAAATCTTAGACATATAAGTGACATCCCATAAACCCACTACTCCTAAGAAAGAATTCTCATCACCTATCAGCTACCACCTAAGCAAGAGTGCATCTCAATCCGTCTCTCATAAATACAATGCTTCCAAGAAAACCTGTAACCAAAACACATAGTTTGTTAGTTACATTTTTTCAAAATTGACTAAAAATCTATAATACCTATTTACGCATCTAATCAGTGGCTTGATTTTTCAATTGCACCATTTTATCCATCACTTGTAGTACAATTTTCAAATGTATATTTTACCAATCATATACAAAATAATTGTACAATTTTGTGATTTGGATGTTAATTATGGTATACATTTTCTTTGTACTAGAACACTATCAATTGAAACACAAAATCACTTGCATCACCACTTTCATTTGTGAAATTTCAAAACAATTGTACCAAAGAACATTGTCTGTGATTAATCAGGTATGCCAAATGCATAGAATCACATAATTTGTGTCATTTCAAGCATCAATTGTACCAAAACACTTTTCAATGTGCAAGTATATTCTCAACTTTCTAAGCCTTTTAAATGAACATGAAATGACAAATCAGGAGTCAAAACTTACGTGCATACCACACATGGTGTATTAGCTACTCGTCCATATGTCTAGGCTTGTTCTACGTAGCCTTGTACTAGCAAAATGCCCACCACTACATCAACTACTTCACTATTTAAGTGTTATAGAGCTTTGAAAATATATGAGCAAGAGGAGTACAAATGAGGACAAATGACCACCTAACCTCTTATTTATAGCCATCCAAACTCTACTTTTTCCCATTCTACACCTTATTTTCCCTCCCATTCTAACCCTAACACATAATTCCCCCCTCATACCTATTCCATAGTAATTTACCATCTTTTATCTATCAATCTAGTGACCCATCCGGCCTTTACGAGTGTTTGACCTAAAATTTAACAAATTACCAACTTCTTGAGGGGGTGCTGGATCCTACCTACATCACTTAGTCCACGAGCAAATTGGGGCATAACATCATCAAATTTTTATACTGCCTTTGAAACAATGATGTAAAATTCATTATGTCAAAGAGGTGCAAAATGTAGATACCTAACAATTACTAACAACTTCATTACTTCTCATCATTTCATAATAATTAAATAATTTAAATTTGATTCCCCTGCCCGTCCCCTATTTCTACTTTAATTAAACAATTAGATTCACTAATTTAACAATTTTCTACATATTAATTAAATATTTTTAATTATTTAATTAATTCATTAATAATCGTTCCCTTGCTCATTAATTAAAAATTTTCTAATTATTCGATTAATCCAATTTCCAATTAAATTCTTTTTATTGTCAATAATTAAATAATTATTTCAAAATTATTTAATTAGCTAATTATTCCTCCACAAATTAAATAAATTATCTTAATTTATTTAATTTACTTTTTTGCTAAATATATTTCTTCTAAAAACAAATAAAATTATCATTTTATTTATTTTTTCCATGTACACATGAATTAAAGAATTTTTTTAGTTAATTTTTTTATTAATTTCTCATGCAATTTGCACCTCATCACTTAACTCCCACTCACTTCTAGTCCACTATTCAATCAAATCAGTCTTCTCTATAATCTATGTAGTCCACTAATAGTCACTCCCACTTCTCTAATCAATCAATTATACTTCACTCACCCTCTTAATTAGTTAGCTCCTGAGATCTAACAATCAATTTCTCTCAATTATTCTCATCCACTTATCTATCCATTTACTATAAACCATTGTTTAATATCAAGAACAATCTATAAATCCAACATTCATTTCATTCATCTTCTAGAAATCTTTATTCTTTTGTGATCCTAATCATTATAAGTGATTTATGCAAAATTCTAAGAGCAACTATATTATTATTCTTCGAGGTGTAATTGAAGAGCAACAAATCTAAGCAAGATGATTGTACGATTTTGGGATTGTTGTTTGATTTATTGTCTATGCAATTATTGTTATAATTTTTTTTTCCCTAAAGTGGCTAGTAGTTTGATCTAATGATTTTATTTTTTCATTTTCTTTCCTTAGCATCCACTTTGGTGTTCATTAAGACTATTAGCTTGTTTCCCCTTTTATTAAAGAGATACTGAATATGACGATAATGTTTTGAAGTCAACATTTGGTTCTGGAAGAATTATTTGTTGAATAAAATTTTGCTTGCATTAACCAAGTAAGGAAGTCGAGTTTGACTGAAAGTTAGCAAACTTCAGTTTTTTTATCAAAGATTTGCAGCTGAAAGAGAGGTATGTAAGGAGGTCGAGTTTGACTGAAAGTTAGCAAACTTCAGTTCTTTTATCAAATATTTCTTTAAGCCTTGACTTGCAGCTGAAAGAGAGGAGGTATGTAAGGAGGTCGAGTTTGACTGAAAGTTAGCAAACTTGAATTCTCTTATCAAATATTTCCTTAAGCCTTGATTTGCAGCTGAAAGAGAGGTATGACGATGGTAAAGAATAAAGGAGAGGTAGTTGAACAAGAAACAGCATCGTTAGGGAAGGTGAAGATGTGCCTGTTCGACCCATATCCCCTTTTGCACGTGGAAGCCCATTAACTTGTCATAATGGTAGGTCTTTGTTGTTATAAATTTTTCATTATCTTAAGCAATACGTCCATTAAGTTTTGTGAGCTTTGCACCATAAAAATGGAGCCAAAAGATTTTTCTTGCAAAAAGTTTTGGGAGTTTTCTTTTGGATTTGTGTATTGAGACGAAGCATGACAAAGTCAAGATATTTTTAAGATGGCAGTGTCAAGATAATGACTATAATAGTCCACTAAGCGACGACAAAAAGGTGAAAAACCTTCCGAAGTTATTCATGAACTCATCAAGCTTGAGATCACTTTAGAACAACTGACAAATTTGTACATTGCTTTTGTGGGAAAAATGGCATCTAGTAGCTGCTTGTCTTAGACATTTCCAGTTGATGCTAGGTATGTATAATGATGGCATAGAATTGATGTACAATTGTGAAAAAACATATTAAGAAAATGATAGTAAAAGAGACTGATAATAATCTTCTTAACAACCGGAAAGAGAACGAAGATAGTACATGCTTTAGATAGCATTAGACTGTCAAGCCGATAGGAAAGTCAATGAAGACTAAGGAATGGGGCAATGACAGAGGAACCTTGACAAGTATCAAAGGCAAGAGAATTCTCATATGAAGACGACAATGGGATGAAAAAGAAATCATAAATATCTCTTGACATAGCAAGGGTTCTTATGGGCGATTGACAGTTATGGTGAAGGGTGAAAAGTAGCGTATCTTAGGGCGGTGAGGTTGTGATTGGCATTTTTGTAGTTTTCAAGGTTTTTGTATGTCAGGCCCCTTCTTCAGTTGCACTATAGTATAGTATTTGATAGAGATGTAGTGTTAGGGGTTGAGTTACAGACTATTGTTGTTTTATGTTATGGATATTATGATGGATTATAATATGTCATGTTTTAGACATTTAGGATACATAGGTGCTTATTTCTTAGTACTATGCTCCTCACTTTATGCGTTCATATGATGGATCTCTTATGTTTACTCATGAAGATCTCATGATGTTTTCATTATCATATGATGAATCATGTTTATATATATATATAACCAACATACACACATATACATATACATATACACATACATATACATATACATATACATATATAGATACATGTATGTATGTATGCATCTATGTATGTATGTATGCATATAGTTCATTACTATTTGTAAAATAAAAATATATATAAATTATTTTATTTTTTTATTATAATTGTTGTTCATAAGGGGAGGTAGTGGTGTTGTGACATGTGCAAGGGGGTCACAGCGCCCAAACAAGGGATTGTAGCACCCTTATGTGGGTCGTAGTTTCCTTGAGGGTTGTGACACACATGCGAGGGTTGCAAACCCCATAAGGGGTTGCGACACCCATATGGGGGTCGCAAGCCCCACAAAGGGGCTATGACTTGCATCAGTGGGTCACAGACCCACAAGGGGGCTGCGACTCCCATGGGACCCAATCCCATATATTTTTTTACATATATTTTGAAATACAAAAAAATATAATAAGAACATAGAAAAAAAATAAAACATGGTAGCCAGTCGAATTTGGCAGTTGGTTTTCTCTGCTTTGTGGAGTTTCCTTGGAGGCAACATTTGCAACAAACCCACAAAACTCATTTCAAAAAGCAATTGCTTCAAATGTGTAAAAAAATCATACATGAAATCCTATGAGCAACAAGAGGAAAAAGAAAGAAAAAAAAACTAAATAGCATACCCTATTAAGCTCCATCAAAACATGGACCTTCCAAGCTCCTTACAGAAAGAATTTTCTACAACAATGGCTTCCCTGCTAGGTTGAGAGAAAAGAAGGAAAATGAAAAGGAGGGTTTGAGTTTTTTCTATTTTATTCTATTCTTAAGTGGATTTTAGGGTTCTTGGAAACTGAAGCAGTCACTAGTGAGGAGGGACCTCAAAGAGATCAATCTGGACCAGTCATCAAGAGTAAACACAACGAAAACACATAGATGGGATGGAGACAATGCAGAACATATTGTTTTATTGCATAAAATTTGATTACATCCAACCGGTAACAATCAGGTTACAACATACCAGCTCACAGGCCTGGAAGAATAGGTCACAACCGGGACCTTGAATCTTATGTTCTATCTTCTACGCAGAGTCTAGCTATCTGGTTCTCTGATTGTTTCCCATTTTAATGCGTAATTACAAATATATATATATATATATATATATATATATATATATATATATCGATCCAAAGGATCCAGTCGGCCCAAAAGGGATCAAAACCTGAAGAACAAGACCTAATCATGCAAATAAACAAGGTCGGCCTCCGCCAAGAGATTCCTCTGGAAAATCCAAAGGATGAAATTTAGATTGCAGAAAAAGTTCAGCCACACGCCAAGGAACATCAAAATCAACGCCCAAGGATCCGCAAGCTTCAAAATGGGTTCCGGTAGATCACTAGAATAGGTCCAGGCAACTAGTAACAAAGGACAGGCAACCAGTAACAAGAAACTATCATGGAAACCAATAGTGATATCTTGTCGAAAAATGATCCAAAAGCGATGTGGTCTGGAAGCAAGAAAGATGATCAAGTCTTCAAGTAGAATCCAACTCCACAAGATCTAGTGAGCCAAAACCGAGACACACATAAAGGAAAACTGAAACTGCAAACAAAAAGAAAAACATAAAGAAAAATGTTTTTGGTTGATGCAAGATTGCTATGGATCGGGGATGCCCCTGCATCAGACATCCGGGGTTATTGAAAAAGTGAGCCTCTCACTTTGCTGGGGTCAAAGGGAAACCAAGGCGGTCTAGCTTTGCCTGAGAAATCCAAGATGAATCTTCAATTGGTCTATCCTTCCACTTCACAAGATATTCCTTATACTGACTGCTCCGGGTACTACGCCCAATCCTATTGTCCAAAATCTCCTCAATCTGATCCGATTCCTTCCAAGGCAACTGTTTCTCCAAGTTTGTAAACTGTCCTCACTGAATTTTGGTTCATGGTACTCCTAAAGATCTGCAATGTTAAATACCGATGAAATACTTAGACTATCTGGTAACTCCACTTCATTTGCATTTCCAAAAGTGAACTTCCTCAAAATCCTGCAAGGTCCAAACTTCTTCATCTACAACTTGTTATAAGTTCCAACCGGGAATTTCTCTTTTCTCACATATACCATCACTTCATCGCCAAATTCAAATTTCTTATGCCTCCTCTTCTCATCTGCCTTCTCCTTATACTTGATGTTCATGTCTTCCAAATGTTGCTTAACCTGAATATCCAATGCTGCCATGTGATCTGCAAAGTCTTCTAATTCTGAACTGCTCCGGTCTTCACTGCTAATGTCTCTCAATTCTGATATGCCTCTAGGATGCACTCCGATAACAATCTCAAAAGATTTTCTTCCGGTGCTTCTATTCACTGAATTGTTGTAGGCAAACTCTGCTTGTGCAAGGATTAAATCCCAACTTCCGGTTTTATCTCCCACTAAACATCTCAACAAATTTCCCAAACTCCGGTTAACAACTTATGTCTGTCCATCAGTCTGTGGATGAAAAGTATAACTGAACTTCAAATATGTCTTCGTTTTCTTCCAAAGTGTTCTCTAAAAATAGCCAACAGACTTAGTATCTCTATCTCAAACTATGCTCCTACGTAATCCATGCAATCTCACTACTTCCTTGAAAAATAGGTCTGCTATATGCAAGGCATCTGATGTCTTCTTACAAGGTATGAAATGAGCCATCTTCAAGAATCTATCCACTACCACAAATATAGAATCATTCCCTCTCGGTGTCTTAGGAAACCTAAGTACAAAATCCATGCTTATATCCTCCCAAGGTCTTACTGGTACTGTAAAAGGTTTGTACAATCCCACATTCTGACTACTACATGCCTTTTGAAACTTGACAAACTCTACAACTCTATACATACCTCTTAATATCCTTATGAATCTGGGGCCAAAAGTATTGCTCACTCACCAATGCTACTATTTTGTCAATGCCAAAATGTTTAGCTAAACCTCCACTGTGTTTCTCCTTTATCAAGTTCTCCCTCATAGAGAAATAGGTATGCACGAATGAATCCTTTGAATAACATCCCATCCTGAATGAAATAATCCAACCATTTTCTTCTGTCTACCATAACCGGTTCTCTACATGCTTTCCAAGGTTTTGCAAAATTCGGGTCTTCATCATACAAGGTCTTCAAATCTTCAAATCCTAATAATGTCACTCTCATCTCTATCATCAAATTCCTTCTCCTACTCAATGCATTAGCAACTTTGTTAGATTTCCAACTTATATGCTTCAACACAAATGTGTAACTCTGCAAGAATTCTACCCATCTCATATGTCTCTGATTCAACTTACTCTAACTGTTCAAATACTGCAAAGCTTGATGATCTGTATACAACACAAACTCCTTAGGCAACAAGTAATGTCTCCACTTCTTCAAGGCTTGAACTATGGCATAAAATTCCTGATCATACATTGAATATCTCCTCCGGGCATCATTCAATTTCTCACTGAAATAGGCTATTGCTCTTCCTTCTTGACTCAAGACTGCTCCTATTGTTGTTCCACTTGCATCATAATCCACTTGAAATACTTTATTGAAATCTGGTAAAGCTAACACAAGATGCTTAGTCATTTTCTGCTTCAATGGTTCAAAACTTTTGTTTGCTCTAGTGGTTCACTTGAATTCCTTCTAATCTCCTTTCATGGTCTCAATCATAGGGTTACAAACTGAATTGAAATTTATGATAAACTTCTGGTAAAAGCTAGCCAATCCATGAAATGATCTTACCTCTCCAATGCTTTTTGGTGTAGGCCACTCAACAATTGCCTTCACTTTCTCAGGGTCCATCTTCAAACCATCCTCAGATATCACAAATCCCAAATAGACTAACTCATCCTTCATGAAAGTACACTTCTTGATATTGAACAACAACTTCTCTTCTCTCAATCTTTGCAAAACGTGTCTTAACTGCAACAAATGCTCCTCTTTTATCTTACTGAAAATCAGAATGTCATCCAAATACACAATAACAAACTTACCCAAGAATTTCTTCAATACCTCATTCATCAGCCTCATGAAAGTACTCGGTGCATTAGTCAATCAAAAAGGCATCACCAACCATTCATACAGTGCTTCATTTGTCTTAAATTCTATCTTCCACTCATCACCTTCTTTGATCCTAATCTGATGATATCCACTCTTCAAATCTATCTTTGTAAAGTATTTTGCTCCACTCAAACAGTCCATTATGTCATCCATCCTAGGCAAAGGAAACCGGTATTTCACTGTGATCTTGTTTATTTCTCTTGAATCGGTACACATCCTCCATTATCCATTATTCTTAGGTGCTAATATTGTTGGTATTGCACAAGGGTTCAAACTTTCCCTGGTCAAACCTTTCTTCAATAGCTCTTGCACTTGTCTATTCAGTTTCTCATTCTCTGTCAGTGTCAACCGGTCTGTAACTTTGTTAGGCAAACTAGCTCTAGGAACCAAGTCCATGCAATGACTAATACTTCTCACAGGTGGCAATCCATCAGGTACATAATCTGAAATGATGTTCTCATATTCTATCAACAAATCTCTTATCTCTTTCGGGTGTCCTCCTTTCGGTTCCAGTCTCTCAGTCTTCCTAGGAATTAAGGCAAAACGCACATTCTCATGTCTCAATACAAATAGGAATTTCCTTCCATCTACTAAACAGATTCTAGCATTCGTATAGACTTCATTCTTTAAAGGTTCCTCCAAAGGCAACAAGGTTTTCTTCATCCCATTGGCCACAATAGTGTATGTGTTCTTCCTCCCATCATGTATTGCATGTCTATCAAACTGCCAAGGTCTACCCAACAAAATATGACAAATATCCATAGGCACAATATCACACAAGACTTCATCATGATAATTACCAATTTTCAATTTCACCACACATTGTTCACTTACTAAAAACTTATGTACATCCTGAATCCATGCTATCTGATAAGGCTTAGGGTGTTTCAATCTCTCCAGTTTCAACTTATTCACCATCTCTTCTAAAACAAGATTATCTGAACTACCACTATCAATAACAACTTTACAACACTTACCCGATACCTTACATATGGTCTTGAACAGATTCTTCCTCTAGTATGACACAAAGCTCTCCTCATCACCAATAGTTCTCCATCTTCCGATTTATTGTCTAATCTAGTAGGGTTTTCTTCCACCACTGCTGCTCTTCCGGTAGTTTCTATCTTCTTACACTTGAATGCACAATGTCCTTCTCCTCCACACTTAAAGCAGGTTCCTCTGAATGCCCTCTTGTCTTGTCTTCCAAAGTTCTCATTCCAGTAACCATCTGGTTCTCTCCTCTGATATAAATTTCTATCATCCTTCAGGTATGAATTACCTTCTTTGCTCACTTCCTTGTCCTTGTTTTGATCTGTATTGGTTCCTCTTCCTCTAGTATATCCTCTTCCTCCTTGAAATATTCCTCCAGTAAACCTTCCACCTCTACCTCTCTATCTTTGTTCACATCTTTTGTTTAACTTCTCTTCTGCCTTTAAGGCATACTGGTAAGCCTCTTGAACACTCGCCAATTTGATCATATTGAGTTTGTCTTGTATAGACATCCGTAATCCATTCAAATATCTTGCAACTTGTTCAAATTCATCATCAACATGTTTGGATCTGATATTCAACTTGTAAAATGCTTTGGTGTACATGAAATTTGACTACATCCAACGGATAACAACCGGGTTACAACATACTGGCTCACAGGCCTGGAAGAATAGGTCATAACCGGGACCTTGAATATTATGTTCTATCTTCTACACATAGTCTAGCTATCTGCTTCTCTGATTGATTCCCATTCTAATGCGTAATTACAAATATATATATCGATCCAAAGGATCTAGTCGGCCCAAAAGGGATCAAAACCCAAAGAACAAGACCTAATCATGCAAAATAAACAAGGTCAGCCTCCACTAAGAGATTCCTCTGGAAAATCCAAAGGATGAATAATAGATCGCGGAAAAAGTTTGGCCACACACCAAGGAACATCGAAATCAATGCCCAAGGCTCCGCAAGCTTCAGAATGGGTTCAAGTAGATCATCTGAATAGGTCCAGACAACCGGTAACAAAGGACTATCAACCGGTAACAAGAAATTGTCGTGGAAACCGATAGTGATATCTTGTCGGACAATGATTCAAATGCGATGCGGTCTGGAAGAAAGAAAGATGATCAAGTCTTCAAGTAGAATCCAACTCCACAAGATCCGGTGAGCCAAAACTGGGACACACATAAAGGAAAACTGAAACTACAAACATAAAGCAAAATAGAAAGAAAAATGTTTTTGGTTGATGCAAGATTGCTATGAACCGAGGATGCTCCTGCATCAGAAACCCTAATATCCAAGGGTCAATATCACTTTTATCCAAAGGTTGATATTTGATGCACAAGCCATTAGGGATGTGATTGATTAACTAAATCTCGGTTTATCTTAGTTAATTCGAGTTAGCACCATGGTGGGGTTATATGACATTAGGGACCCATTCTTTGATGGTTTAAAAATAACTTAAGGGGTAAATTTAATAATAGCTTAAAGGGAACTTAGATTAAAGTAAAATAAAATTTTAAACTTGGATAAAAGGGAAAAAGGTAAATGGGTAAATAAATGGAAGATAAAAAATTGGTGGAATATGGAGTAAAATTAAAATAATATTTGTAGTTGAACCTTAAGTTAATTTGAGAGGAGGATTATATCAATTTATATAGTGGACTTGATTACTAGGGATTAACTTCACGATAAATGGGCAAATCAGCTTAGTTAGATTTTAAATCAATGTTGTGATAGTATTATGACCTCATCATGATGGTCACATTAGTAATTAATTTATGGTTGAAAATTGAGTTTTGAGGTTTTTCGTTGTGTTTAGTCAAAAGTTTTGTAGGTGAGTCTAAATTGTGACATGTTTTCACCTCGTGAAAGGTGGGGCATCACATTAGGTATAGAGCATGGTTTTCAACACTTGGCCTTATAAGTATCACCTTAGAAGCTTAAATGTTCTATTACATAATAAACTTTTGTTAATTTATTTTATTATTACCTTCCATACATGGTACCTCACACTAGTAGAGGAGTTCACCAAGGCATGAATTCTAATGGACAAGGTAGTCAACTAAATCAAGGCGAGCCACAACAAGTGAAGCAAAACCAAGAGGAAGGTCAGAAAGAACTTGGACCGTAGATAATATTGGCTTGGCAGAATATTGTCGGCATCATTGAGTAGAGGCTACCCCAAGCCATGGGAGCCCATCATGAGTAAAATCAACAATAAAACTGGACAATGCCATCCCATGGGGCACAAGCCTCAGATTATTGTAAGCGCAGTTTGAGTTCGCCTCGAGTGGCCCAAGGACAACATGAGGAGTGCATTGAGGAGTCAGTACATCTATCACCATCACCACATCTAGACCTTACAATGTATCTAGTCCGTGAACATAAGAACCTTGGTTATATAGTTACGAAATTCATTTAGCTTAAGCCACCTCACTTTCCAGGGACCATTAGTGGAGTGGAAGCAGAAGCATGGCTCTGATGTATGGAAATATGTTTTGGCCTTTGCACTTATGACATCAATGTGAAGGCGTGACTAGTAGTTAATTTATTGAGGGACATTGCTTCCACATAGTGGCATTAGGAGGAGAGGAAGAACATTTTGTCTCTACACACTCTTACATGGGCTATTTTTTTTGTAGATGTTCCAGGAGAGATACATTTCTAAGAATTTTTGTCAATGATGCATTGATGAGTTTCATGACCTTCAATAGAGGGGCCTCATAGTCACAAAGTATGAGAGTAAATTTTTGAAGCTTTTGCAGTATGTGGATTATTTTCAAGATGAGAAATTGCCCGGAACTGCTTTATTAGGGGTCTCAACCCCAATATATCAGCAGACCCAATTCGCATGTCAGAACCCAAGAGTTTGTGAGTAATAGTTTAGAAGGCTTACATTGCAGAATAAATTCACATGAAATCTCAGGAAGCTAGGGAGCGGTTCTAAACCCACAATTAGGGCCCTTTGGATTAGTCTTTTCATAGACCTCATCCTTCCTCCAAGGGGGGATTTAGGGCACCTAGGATGCAACCACACCATCAAGGGTAGAGACCTAAACAAAAGCAACAAGGATCTTATAGTAGATCATGGCAGGAATTGGTGCCTCGTAAGGATCATAGGTCCCAAGTACAGAGTTCAACCCCTCTCAGGGAACAACCAGCCCATCGAGGAGGGTTCAATGGATCGATCTGACAAATTTTGTCTCAAACTAGTAGAGCCCCTTCTACACAAGGGTAGTCTAGAGGACCATGCTTTGTTTGTGGAGCCACTGGGAATTTGGCATGTGAGTGTCCATAGGGTTTTGGGAGTGGACAATGTGTAGTACCTTCAGAGTAGATTGTTGGTAATGTGGGCAATTCCCACCGAGTATTTGCGGTGATTGATAACCACCAAGTTGACCATCAAGATACCATCATTAAGGTGGTAGGCACGATTAATGGTGCTTTTCAACTATCTTAAATTATTTGGGTGCATCTGATTCTTGTACTTATCTTTCCTTAGTGGAGCATAGAAGGGTGGTTGCATCTAGGCAATAGGATAGGTGGGAGGAAGAGATAGCTTTGGGGTCTAAGGTATCTGTGGGTAGGGTAGTTAGAGGATGTAGATTGTTGGCTGGGCCTATGATCACTTCTATCGACCTACAAATGACTCATTTGGGTTCATATGATATTGTGTTGGGTATGGATTGGTTGGATGCACATCAAGCCAAGATAGATTGCCAACATAAGAAGACTAAATGCTTGGATGATCTGGGTTCAATAACAAAAATTTTAGGAGTGTAGAGACTAGTTTTTCTCTGTATGAATTCCACATTGCAGATTAAGAGGTGTGTGTGGAAGGGATGTCAGATGTTTGCTATTACAATTAGTGATAAGTTAGAAGAGACTTTAGAGGCTTTGCTAGAGATTTCCTTAGATGATCACCCTGTTCTTCGAGAGTTTGCAGATGTTTTTCGTTCAAAGTTACATGGGCAGTTCTTGTATCCCCATGGGGTGCATCTATGATCTTCATTAAAAATAATGGATCCCTTCACCTTTGCATTGATTACCATCAACTAAATAAGTTAATGATCAAGAATCATTACCCACTTTCATAGATAGATGATTTATTTGATCGGATCAAGGGGGGTAGAGTATCCTCGAAGATTGATCTCCAATTAGGATATCACCAGCTAGGGACTGTGGAGGTAGACATTCACAAGACAAGTTCCAAGGACTGTTATGGTCACTATGAGTTTACTGTGGTACCATTTAAGTTGACTAATTCTCTTGAATGAGGTGTTTCATATCTTTTTGGATCGCTTTGTCATGATATTATTGGATGTCATTCTAGTATATTCACAGACTGTAGAGGAGCATGAGGAACATTTGTGACAAGTACTATAGTGTTTGAGGAAACATCAACTTTATGCCAGCCTAGCCATGTGTTCCTTCATTTAGATGGAGATATAGTATCTTGGGCACATCATTTCTAATGACAGTATCGTAGTTGATCCAACAAATATTCAAGATATAGTGGATTGGCCAACACGTATCAGAGGTTAGAATCTTTATGGGCCTATTAGGGTATTATCTGAGATTCATAGAGGTTTTTTTACAGATAGCACAACTCATCACTTCCCTTTAGAGGAAAAGGAAGAAGTTTGTTTGGATAGAGTAGTGTGAGAGAGCCTTTCAAACTTTCAAGGAGTGTCTCACCAATGCACCTATTTTGGTAGTTCTTGATCTAGAGTTAGATTTTACAATTTGCACTGATGCTCGCTCAGATGGTATAGGAGTAGTTATGATGTAGGAAGGTAGGGTGATAGCCTATAAGTCACATAAGCTCAAGTCTCATGAGCTGAATTATCCTACTCTTGATTTGGAGTTAGCAGTTGTCATTCATGATCTCACCAAACGGAGACATTCCCTCCTTGGACATCATTTTGAGTTACATTTAGATCACTGTAGTCTTTAGTATATCTTTGCATTGCCCAACCTTAATGCTAAAAAATGACGTTGGATGGAGTTTTTGTCTGAGAATGACTTCGAGGTGTGATACATCAAGGGGAAGGAGAATGTTGTTATCGATGAATTGAGTAGGTGACATCATGAGGTGTTGGCAATGACTATGTGTACAGATCTGAGTTCTCGTATACTCTAGTAGTTGTTGTAGGATGAGTAGTACATAGAAGTTTAGTAGAAAATTCAATCAAATGGAGCCATGGAGGAAAAATATCCAACGTATACTCTAGATTTTGATGGATTATTACGACATAGGGGGTGTATTTATGTTCCATATGGTGATGACATCCATACCTTGATTTTGACTAAGGCTCACCGAGCACCTTATATAGCACACCCTGGGGTTAATAAAATGCATGTTTGTATGCATAGGGACATAACCGAGTTTGTTACTAGATGTTGGGAGTGTCAATGGGTGAAGGCAAAGCATCATCACCCAGTGGATCTTTTACAATCTCACTTGATACCAGAATAGAAATGGGATACCATTTTCATGGATTTTATAGTTGGTTTACCTGTATCTACTCAGCACCATGATGTCATCATGGCGACGGTGGATAAGTTAACCAAGGTTGCACATTTTTCTCCAGTTAGATCTACCTATACAACTCCAGTTGTGGCTTAGAATTTTATTAAGGAAATTGTCATACTTTATGGAGTATCTCGCAAAATCATATCAGACAGGGACCTCATGTTCACTTCAACATTTTGGACCTCTTTGCAACAGGCTACGAGCACCCAACTTAATTTTAGTACACTCTGAGATTGATGGATAGACAGAGAGGGTGAACCAGGTGTTAGAGGACATGCTCAGGATGTATGTGATGGATAGATATACTAAATGGGAGGAATATCTTAGTTTTCTTGAGTTTGCATATAATAATAGTTATCATAGTTCTCTTTATATGGCTATGTATTAGGCTCTTTATGGAAGACCTTGCAAGACCCCTTTGAGTTAGGACCAACTTGAGGATAGAGTTGCTCTTGGATCCAAGTTGGTATAGAACATGGAGAGACAAGTTACCTTGATTAGACATAGACTACAGTAGGCTTAGGACAAACAAAAGAAGTATGCAAATCCTAAGAGAGTTGATCATAGTTTTGCTATGGGAGATCGGTTTTTTTTTTAGTGCAGCCACATACAAGCCCTATTCGTTATGGAAGGGGCTCTAAGCTAGCACCTTGATTTGTGGGATCATTTAAGATCCTTGAGAGGATCTATCCTATAGCTTATCATCTAGCCTTGCCACCTATCTTGTCATGCATCCATGATGTGTTTCATGTATCCGTGTTGAGGCGATATGTGTATGATAGTTCTCATGTATTGTATTGGACTTCCTTACAAGTGTAGGAGGGAGATTAGTTGGCATTGGAGCTAATACAACTCTTATCATGGGTATCGCTAGCTCGTCCCAGACATGCATTGGACTAAGTAAAGGTCCAATGGGATAGCTATGATGAGGCATTAGTTACTTGGGAGGAAACCTCCCAAATGAGGGTGTAGTACCCTCATCTATTTGAGGAATTCTAGGAGGAAGCCCATTCCTAGGGCGGGAGGATGCCAGGCCCCTTCCCCAGTTACACTGTAGTATAGTATTTGACAGAGATGTAGTGTTAGGGGTTGAGTTATGGACTATTGTTGTTTCATGCTATGGATATTATGATGGACTATTTTATGTCATGCTTAAGACATTTGGAGAATAGGTGGTTATCTCTTGGTACTATGCTCCTCACTTAATGTGCTCATATGGTGAACCTCTTTACTTTATCTTTACTCATGGATATCTCATGATGTTTGCATTATGATATGATGGACAATGGTGAACAAAGTTTTAGAGGACATGCTCATGATTTATGTGATGGATCAGCAAACTAAATGGGAGGAATATCTTAGTTTGGTTGAGTTTGCATATAATAATAGTTATCATAGTTCTCTTGATATGGCTTCGTATT